>NC_062543.1:2075392-2082892 GCF_022655615.1 Tachysurus fulvidraco | reverse complement strand
CATGTCTTTGGACCGGGGGAGGAAACCGGAGTACCCGGAGGAAACCCCCGAGGCACGGGGAGAACATGCAAACTCCACACACACAAGGCGGAGGTGGGAATCGAACCTCCAACCCTGGAGGTGTGAGGCGAACGTGCTATCATTCAAATGTTGTTGCACGAAATATTGTTTGAACATTCAGTATTCACGTACAGTATTTACGCTGGTCGGTCGGCTTATTGTCATTTGTGTATTGTATTTTTTGACAATAAAAGCTTCTTGACTTGACTTGACTTGTCAAGCCGTTAACAGATATTAGATTTAAGCCTCTGTACTGCACCTTACACCGCTACACACAGCATACACAAAGCCAATTGTCTATTCAGCTCTCAGGAGGATTCTAGACTCTGGACATCGAAATAGAAATATATCCAACTCATCTTTTTTAAACAAACATCTGAGTGATCACATTTCACTTGGCAATGTGTTTACCATTTAAAAGACACCACTAATTCCAACACTCCCAAAAAGACTGCCAATACAGGGCAAGGAATAATCCCCAGACTCTCCTCTAAATGCCTGCCTCAGGGCTTCTGCCACACACAAAAATGTTTACCAAATCCTCCATTATATCAATTTTCTGCATGGCATGACTTATGAATCCCAAATTCCAGGCAGTGGGTTGGACATGCTGTAAAAACTGACGTCTTGATTTCAGCACTTGAATTGTCTTTTTGTTTCTTTTCTTTTTCTAGCATTCACCCACTTAAAACAGCTAACAATCAGTCCATCTGTATACACTTCGGAGAAAAAAAAAAGGATCATTCAAGGATTCCTTGGATAGTTCCTTGGACATCTTTCAAAAGATGACCTAATTGATCCCCTGATAAGGAAATCTCTTAACATACAGCTTTATGTAGAAGTATCAGAATTGTCCAAGTTTAATAAAACAAATGGATTCCATTAATCAGATCTAACATCTAATGCCTCTTTTCCACCGGAAAGAACCGGGTGCTGGTTCAGAGCTAGCGCTGGTGCTGGTTCAAAGTTGGTTCCACTGGCGAACCTTCTAAGAACCGGTTTGCCTTTCCACCGGCTAGAGAGCCGTCACAGCGCCGAGTGTGACGTCACTGTATACGTGTCACGTGTCCCAGCGACGTTAGCGCAGCAGCGACAAACACAAACACAACAACGATGTTGCTTTACTGTTAATGCTCATGACTTTGTGAACCTACATCGGCATCCAAACGCGGCGAATAAAACGTGTACGTGCGGCTCCGTGTAATCTGTATAAACGGAGGTTGTGATCGATAAAGTACATAACATTATTTTATCGTTAACACAGAAAAAGTTAGCCTTAGCATGTAGCTAACTACTATCATGTGTGCTGATAATGTATCATATCGCGGTAAAGTAAAAATGTATTAAACAGTAGTATACTTAAGGTACATTATCAAATGCGCTAACAGTAGCCCCGCCCACAGCTCCTGACGCAAGCGGCTCTTAAGTCTAGGCCAACAACGTTTTGGTGCTACTTAAGAACCACTTTTCCTGGTTCGGAGCCGGTGCTTTGGCGGTCGAAACAGATAGAACTGGTTCTAAATTAGGCTCCGAACCTGCACTCGAACTGCCTCGGTGGAAAAGGGGCATAAGTGTTGGTCAAAGTCAAGGCACTCTTAGAGGTTTTAAGGTGTTTCCTCAGAGCAGCAAAACACTCTGGGTTGTTACAATTAACATTTATTTCTGAGAGTGTCAAGTTTACATTATAAACCCTGAAAAGTGCAATCTAACACCTTCGGTTCTCTAGTTGGTCCCTCTGGGGAAAAGTTTAAAGGTTCTATAAAGATCTTCAAAGAATACAGAACTTTTAAAAAGTCAGAGAAACCACAAGTGGTGTTAGTTAATGGTTTGTTTCTTCCTAAAAGCTGATCTAGTTGGAAGCTTCTTTATAAGGGGAAAGCTCTATTGTCCCATAGAGTTCTACATATAATTCACAAAATAATTAGTATTTGGTTAGTTTGGCATGTATTCATAGCAACATGGGATGTTCAGTACCGTCTAATTTTGGTCAAAGTCACTGTACTCAAAAAAAAAAAAAAAAAAAAGGGGGCTGGTTAATGTTTCTACTTTGTTGTACAGTTCTACATAGAGGTTTGAAGTGGCTTCCTCAGATGAGCATGAGCAAACTAAAGAACATATTGGGTTGCTAGATTTATCCTTTAATTTTTAGTTTCTGGTTAGGTATGAACCCCTAAAAAAGCTTATAGTTTGTTTAGCTGTCCTTCTTGGGAATTTTGAAAAGTTCCCCAAAGAACCCTACAATAGGTTTCAAGGTTCTACTGAATGTAAACTCACTCACTCTCACTTTCTACCGCTTATCCGATCCATCACAGGTGTCATCAGGCATCGAGGCAGGATACACCCTGGACGGAGTGCCAACCCATCACAGGGCACACACACACTCTCATACACTACAGACAATTTTCCAGAGATGCCAATCAACCCCTGAGGCACGGGGAGAACATGCAAACTCCACAAACACAAGGTGGAGGCGGGAATCAAACCCCGACCCTGGAGGTGTGAGGCGAACGTGCTAACCACTAAGCCACCATGTCCCCCTCTACTGTATGTGAACCTCTTTAAAAAAAAACTAGAACTAGCAGTAACCATCAGAACAGTGGAGGAAATACTGTACGAGTAGTATTTGTGCCTCACAAGTCCAGGGTCTAGGGTTTAAAACGGAATCTTCCAGATCCCAAAAATATTTTAGTACAGTAGGTTGCTTAGCCTTTCTAAATTGCTGGTGGAATAAGACAGTTGCTCAGTGGTTAGCGCTCCATCGAGCTGACATTGTTGTTAAGCAGTTCATATTTATCTCTTTAGTTCAAGTAAGTCACTTAAGAGTGTAGTAGGTTGAGAAGATCCATCTAAGTCTAGCTAAATTAATATTAATATTAATATCTTCACTAAGAACCTTTTTCTTTCTTTCTTCCAAACCCTGCTAACCAAAAGGCGCAGGTACGAGTTACCAGACTATTGAATGAAATAAAAAACAAATCGAGGTTTGAGTGTCCTACAATGGACTCATGACATGTCAGGGATCCACCGGTCTAGAATAAAATTGTTACTGAAGAAGAAAGAATAAATGAGTCAAGAGCCTTTAGAGCCATCGGAGCCTCTGACTATCATTCAAGTACTCAATTACTTTTAACCCTTAAGGAACCCTTTGTTCTAAGAGTATACTAGGTTGAGAAGAAAATATGTTTTGCTAAGTCAGTAGCTAATATTCTCAGTACTATTTAGGTCTTGCTAACCTTGATCTTCAAGGAGAACCATTTTCTTTTTCCTCTTTTCTTCCAAACCTTGCCAACCACAGCAACATTTCCACCCACATCAGACTCCTGCTGGGATTCATCTCTCCGTAGGGAACACCGCAAACACGGCAGCCATATTTAAGCTCCATGATGAAACAAAAAACAAAAAGCCACACACACCTGGATTTACTAGGTGCCTCAGACCCTGAGAGGGAAGTGGAGAGGCCCGTTTTAAGAGCAACATTTCCACATGTGTACACTAACATGGCCACAGGCCTCCACACCACTTAGTGTTTGCCAGAAGCCACTTTACCCACATTCATTAGAGCCCAAAACATTGGGCGCCCTCTCACTGAGAGGTTGGAATAATAACACTGTAATTTGTTGACTTTGCTTTGGTGTCCAGTCACTGGTTTTGACGCAAAAAATATGAATAATAAAAGGAATCAAAAGGAAACAAAAACATCGGATGGACTTGAATAAACAAATGTGAAAATACGCTGTAGCACCGGGACGGATTCTTTTTACAAGATTTATGTTCTTATGAGATGGCACTCCGGTGGAACAAGCCTGCTCGTAATCACTTTTATAGGCTTGGATTTGCACTGGAAGCCTAAACCAACATTGAGTAGGCCAAAATTACAGCTGACCACAGTGTTTATGTGTAGGTACTGCATGTGTATGCATTACGAGATGGAGGGAGTTGAGTGCGAGACGGAGAAGAAGTTTGCTCAGAAGATGACTCTCACCTTGGCCCTAGCTCATCCTCGCTCCTCCACACAAAGTCTCCAAACTTCTCATAGTGTGAATTGTAATGGTGTTGCACACGGTAGAGTGTGGGTGGAGAAATCTCCATCAGCGTGTTGTAGGCTGTTTGTTGCTCCTTGCCGCTCGTGTAGCCGTTGTACAGGTTGTAGACTCGGTCTGCTATCTCTGAAAGACAGGGAAGAAGCAGATTAGGAACATTCTCCAGCATTGATTTTTAAAATGACCGATCGCTTCACCTGGGATTGACTGGAATGAAGCAATCATTTTAACTGAGTTCTTTGAAAATTATTCATTGAGAGAGTACAGAAAGTGACAATGAAGCTAGTTTCCATATTGACAGTATTGGGAGGTGCTGGCTTAAATCATCTCTTATCCCAAAAGGCATTAAAAAAAGTGCTAAAGGGATTTTCAGCAGGAAAAAAAATCTAAATGGACCTTCAATAGGAAGGAAATGGATCCTAAAATAATCCTAAATGTTCTTCGATAAGAATCATACTATATAGTGGTAGAAAAAAGTCCCTAAGGGATCTCTGATAGGAAGAATCCTAAACAGATCCTAAAAGAATCCTAATGGGATCTTCGGTAGGAAGAATCTTAAATGGACCTTTAATAGGAAGAATCCTAAACTGATCCTATAAGAATACTAAAGGGATCTTTAGTAGGAATATTACTTTACAGGTATTTGGTAGGAAGAATCCTGAAAGGATAATAACAAAATCCTAAAACAGGATGACAGAAATAATCCTAATAGGATCTTTGGATTAACCCACAAGGAGGAACCTAATGTAGTTTTATGTTAGAGAAGGTTTCAGGTTTCCAAATCCAAAATTCAAATTCAAAACTATCCAAAGAATATCTAAGTAAGCTTTTTTTCTGAGTGTACCTGCAATTCCTGCAGTTTTATTTCGACTTTGTGACTGTGACCAGTGATGATAACGGAAATGAAACTCTTGCACCTTGGCACCTTGACCTGCCATCTCACCATCTGGTCAGAGATGTTCAACTTGCTGTTCATTCACGCCAGTAACAGGTGTGAAGATACAATCTTCTCAGAAAGATTGCCATGGAGTAGGGGAAGAGAGACAGAAAGAGAAAGAGAAGGTGTACCTTCTGCTCTGCTGTCATCAACTATTGGACAGGAAGTGCGCACTGTCACATAGCTCGCCTCAGACCGACTGCCACGGCTGTCCAAGGCATAGAGAGTGAACCTGAGATGGAAAGAAAGGTAAAGCAAGAAAGAGCAAATGTTATGAGGCTGCAGAGGGAAAAAGAAACGATACAAATCTAGTCAATCAAAACAAATCGATGGAACTTCTTACATACTGTAATAGTGCCATTATAAACTCAGTAGCTTATATCTACTGTACGTAAAAAAATACACATAGCCATTAGCCCTGGAACCAATGCATGTTTCCTCTCAATAGTTTAACCTCACAGGAGCATGTGGCTCATAGAACAACCTGTCTGGCCCTCTGTCCTGCTACACGCTGTGCTGTGAGATGAAGAAACACGTCACCGATCTTCGTTTACGAGCTTAAGTCCGACAAACTAGGAACTCACGCTCAGAAAAAAAAACCAGCCATAACTGACAACAGACGTGTGTGGGGCCTGCAGGATTCCAGAGTATTCAGTTACATTTGGAAATTGTCCTGGCAAAGGGAGCTTGAATGAAAAAAAAATAGAAAAAGAAAGGCCAGCCATTATGGCTAATAGCTGCTTAAATGGGACTCCCACTTCCTCTAATGACAGAGTTCCGTTCAGCAAATACAAAACACATTAAAGCTCAAGGCCTGCGTGTTCTTGGACCACCCAGTGCAGAGAAATGATGCTCAGCTGCTGGACGTGGACAACTTCGAGCTGCCTGCCTGGCTGGCTCGCTGGCTGGCTCGCTGGCTGGCTCGCTGGCTGGCTCGCTGGCTGGCTCGCTGGCTGGCTCGCTGGCTGGCTCGCTGGCTGGCTCGCTGGCTGGCTCGCTGGCTGGCTGAATGCACAAAGGAGTGTCGCGTTCGTGCTGTGCTGTGAATCTGAACAACAAATCTGCTGAGGCAGGTTTATGCTGGTACAAGATATCGAAAACCTTCACACGCCTTTTTGGAAAAGGTCAATGGGAAAGTGCTTCATGCTGTAAAAATAGAATCGTAAAGAAGATTGGGTTCAAATTCTTTTAACTCCTGTCCCTGTGTTGGTCTTGATTATAGCTTTGTTAGCATTTATGAGTGCAGACACAGCACAAAATGAATGAATGAATTAATTAATGAGGGATGCTACAATTGGGGAGAGGCCTTTGTGTCAATGCTGATATTACATTTATGTAAAGTAAAGTAAAAAGATATTTTAAATCCAGGTAAAGTGTCTTTCATGACTTGCGTACATATTTCCAAAAAGATACACCGATAAAACCTCCGGCTACAGTACATTGGTGGTGCAAAATCGCCACCTTGCACCTCCATAGTTGGATCCCGAGGTTGGGTTTGGCTCTAATTCACATGTTCTCTCCATGTTTGTGTATGTTTCCTCTGACTTCTTTGCTTTCCTTCAACCTCCCAAAAACATGGTGACTCTAAATTATCTATAGAGTTCATGCCTTTGTGTATACATTGTTGGTGGACTGGTATTCCAGGATAAATTCCCACCTGATGGCCGGTATTCCAGGGATTCGAAGGAAATTAAATCACGTTATCCTGGGGATGACGTAAGCTAGTGGTTAAGTTGTTGGGTTACCAATCAGAAGGTTGTGAGTTAAAATCCCAGCTACCAATGCTGGGCCCTTGAGCTCATGACACGTAAGTGGCTCTATATAAGGCTTTCTGCCAAATGCTTTAAAAGTTATCATCTCTGTGAACCATTCAAATGTGGTGATCAAAAATGTCCCTCTTTTTCACTTTAATAAAGATGTTCAAGCTTCTTTCTTTTTGTTTTTCTCATCCTACTGTAGCTGTTACACAACAGTTCACAACAGTACACAACATTCAGTGAAATGGGGAAGAAAACATTCAAGAAGCCACATTCACTTTCCACCAGAACGACATTTCTCAATCCTAATTAGTTCTGTCTTTGCATGGAAAGGTTCCTCCATCCCCACAATCCATCTTTACATGCCAGGCATTTTTGGGTTAGTCCTTTGTCTGGGAGTACCATCTTCCAGTACCACCAACTGAGTGTTTTGTTTGTAACGTGGCCTACATTTGCATGGCTTGCATAGTTTCCCTGATCTCGCTATTCATCGACAGAGACGTGTGGCATTCTTGCCCCAAACCTCACCAAAAAGTCATCTCCTCAGAATCTGCCTATCATAACAATGTGGCCATCAGAATGAGCACGCTGTTTGAGTTACGTGGTTTTAAAGTCACCCAGTGAAGACAGAGAGTGGCTTGTGTGTGTGTTTTTCTTCTGTCAGATAATTTGTAAAGTTTAGTTTACGGTTTGAGGACAGGGATTT
>NC_062543.1:2020392-2070392 GCF_022655615.1 Tachysurus fulvidraco | reverse complement strand
ATTCTCTGTTGAAATGGATAAGATATAAAAAAAATGCAGCAAGTCATGTTACCGACAGCATAATCTCTTAAGGTTACAGCTTTATAGCTTAATGACCGCTCCGACGCTCTGATGCTGGAGACTCCTTCCGGGGGGAAAAAAAAAGAATTCCGAACCCTTTTAGGTGATAAAACAAATCCGTGTGCAGGCTGTTGCTATGGAAACCTGTAAAACCGAGAGCATCCAGGTACCTGGCCTAGTGTCTGAGATGGAAATGTGAATAAAGCGAGTTTTTAAAGAGCTGGAATTCGTCTCCATAACATTCGATTCAGTCCTTCCAAGCATCTGAAGCTGGACCGTTGCTCAGACTGTTACTCGATCTGAAAACAAAATTCTTTTCCAGATGGATAGTGAATAAAGGACCTTTTACAGTATGGATAACTGCGGAGGAATTGTGGAGGAATATAAAAGCACACCATGTACCTGACTGGTATGTTAATGAGTCTCCATTCAGGTTTTATAGAGTCGAGGAGGATTTCACTAGAGATCTTGTCAATAATAGCAACTCGAAATGAAAAGGTAAGATATGGTTTAAAGGGTCATCAGATTTTATGTTCAAGTCCAAATGACTTTCCCATTGCTCATTTATATATATATATATATATATATATATATATATATATATATATATATATATATATATATATATATATTAGTCGATTCCACATCTGGGTGATACTCCTGAACAACTCGTATGAGGTTACAGCGAACTGTCATGTACATCGCAGAGCCCCGAAATCTGAGCTCAATCATATAGTTTCATGTTCTCAAATTTTTTAGTTTTTCAACCATTTAAACAATAAATTGATGATTTGCTGGTAAATGGGATGAAAATATGCAAATGTGGTAATTCTGGCATATTTAGTATCACTGTTATTGTCATAGAGAGATTAAGGAAATTTTAATTCATTCATTTTCTACCGCTTATCCAAACTTCTTGGGTCACGGGGAGCCTGTGCTTACACACACACACTCTCATTCACACACACACTCACACACTACGGACAATTTTCCAGAGATGCCAATCAACCTACCATGCATGTCTTTGGACCGGGGGAGAAAACCGGAGTACCCGGAGGAAACCCCCGAGGCATGGGGAGAACATGCAAACTCCACACACACAAGGCGGAGGCGGGAATCGAACCCCCGACCCTGGAGGTGTGAGGCGAACGTGCTAACCATTAAGCCACCGTGCTCCCTGGAAATTTTAATGATTTATTTCATTGATTTTTTTTTTCCGGAAAATTTTTGATGATGTAACTTATTTGGCTTGTGGAAAAAAGTCCAAACTTTCCATGGGGGGTGAATGTGTTCAGCTGACATGGCCGAGTGAATGATATAAAACGTCTGTCATGAACTGTAACAGCTGACTTGTGAAAAAAGCAAACGGTTTCAGGAAATAATGCCGAAATGCCGTTTTTTTGTTATTTTTTAATGTTTATATTTTAAAGCAATACGGGCACAACCCACTTGCACTCCCAAACCTGTTTGTTCTTGTTTTCTTTAACACTCGATAATCGTCATATTCACGGCTGCTGCTTTTGTTTAATAAGAACACACTGTGTCCGTATCCTGCGTGTGAAATGCAATTAAAAAAAAACTTTATTTGTTTTCTATTAAAAGTTCTTTGTATTCGAATCAAAACTTCCCAGGTGTTTATTGTACATGTTTGGAGCGCAGACTTTATGCAACACCTCATAAGTCAGGCCACAGGCCGGGTCGTGCCTGGTTTATCGTGTTTAGCAATGCTCTTCGTGGAAGATCTATTTATAGCTGCTTAAGATGTATCAAAAGTTCAGTGATGAACATAAGGCTCCAGTCCTCCGGTTTCTCCGGGAACGGGTGAATCATCACCTTATCTGCCGTCTTTTAGGGGTTTTTTTTGGATGATGAGATTTTCCATTTGCTTGATTACACAAGGATTTTCATTGAAAAGAAGTAACCTGGTACGCTACGTTTGTTTTGAGCAAAACCAGAAAATGCATCTGTGTGAATGAAATACCGTTAGCAATGCTATCTTTACTGATTAGAAGCTGTGCTACAGAGCAGGCCGGGTTCTCCGACGGTGTAACACTTTACGCAAATGGAGATCTCATCGAAGGACGGCGGGTTGTGGGGGGGGGGGGGTGCCGGGTCGTCACCGATAGCACCGCTACACACCGGTACAGTGCATCCTGGTGTATCTCACAGCATTTCATGTGGGCGAGCATTCAAGTTTCACTATAGCTTCCTTTGATCTTTGGGGTTGTGCGATTGTTAAAAAAATAAAAGCAATTTCCTAAATGTGTAAAATTGTCAATTTTAAGTCTCTAGAACAAAAGTCCTCAAGGGTTGGGGGTTCGGGTCCCGCCTCCGCCTTGTGTGTGCGCCTTGTGAGCAGCCATTTATGCTGCAGCACCCAGGCAGCAGTTGGGGGGTTCGATGCCTTGCTCAAGGGCACCTCAGTCGTGGCCGGCCGAGACTCGAACGCACAACCTTAGGATTACGAGTCAGACTCTCTAACCATTAAGCCATGACTTGCCCCTGAGTGAATGAATGAATGAATGAATGAATACATTTAAATCCATTCGTATTTGGAGGCCTTCAGGATTTCAAGAGCACCACAATGGGTTGTCTTTGAAAAAACAAAAAAAAAAAAAAACAGTTTTAAGTAGAACCCGTCTAGAATCCATGGAAGGTATAAACAGGGTTCTCAAGATTTCCCGAGATCGAGGAGTCGCAGCCTCGATTGCACATCGCATGTTTCGTTGGTTTAACTAAGCTAAAATCAATACATCCGAAAATCCACTGCTTCTCCATATGGTTCATGAGCTTTCCTTCACCGCTAATGCTTTAAGAACAACATGTCCAGCATTGAGACCTGGTAATAAAAATAGGGAAAGGTGATAAAAAACTAAAGGCCCTGAAGAGCACAGGGGTGGAAATAAAACTGAAAACCACACAGCAGTTGAGAAAGCTCGGAAACGAGCACAGCGTGTTCTTGACTATCTTTTTGTTTTCCTATTCTTTCTCTGTATGGTGTTCAAGTCTTTTTTTAAGTGAAGGGCAGGAGGGTTGAGCTGGGTGGCTGAATGACACGCTATAGGGTCAAACCGTTCAAAGGTACATCCTGTAATCTAGAGGTTGTTTTTATAGCTTCCAAAGGCTAAATTATGACCCGTCTCGTTCCTCTCATAAAAGAGTGGACGAGAATGAACAACTTACGATAATCGATGGATGGAAAAAAGATGCAAAATAAATCAAACACAACCCACGTGTTGGCTTCACAACAGAGCTTTATGTTTGGCCAAAAAATCTGGACGTGTGTGTGTGTGTGTGTGTGCGTTTGATGGCAGTGGAAAGAAAATGGTATACAAGTTGTATTATGGCACGATATAATACTGTTTTTATCAGAACTTTGTGCTTAGCTCTTTCTCCGATAACAGGGATCTGTTTAACAGATGTTCTATGTACAGTAAATGAAGCTGAACAGAATTGGATGGTCAATAAGGAAACGGTATAATCTTAAACTGTGGATGGTAGCTGGATGCTAACTAGCAAACAATCAGGCTATCATCCTCTAGTTATGTGAGATTCTTTTCCGGCTAACTAGCAGAAACCTATCTTGTAGCCACGTTTAGTTCTTTAATAAATAATTCAAAGCTAACAAGGTCGATGCTAGCTACAGTAGCAATCTGGAAAGTAACTAGTAGAAATCATGCAATATTTGTTGTATAAGCTGCTTTAGTGTACTTTCATAAAACTGGATGGAAGAGCACTAACAAGCTTGATGCTAGCATAATATATTTAGCTACTTCATAGCATCCTGGTACCTAGCAATATGTTTACTGATTAGCAGGCAGCCATGTTACAGTATGATCCTGCATTTATGTGAAATTCTATTAAACACCGAAAGCTCAACACTGGCTAGCAGTAGCTATGTTCAGTTCTTTTATAATCTTAATAAAAGATCCTTAAAATCTATGTGGTGTCTAACAAGTTTGTTGCTGGCTAACAATCTGGAGGCTAACTGGCAGAAATCATGCATATTTTTTTTTTACATATTAGTAGCTCTATAATATATATCATGTTGGAAGAAAACTAGCAGGTTAGCAGGCAGGCGACCCTGATATCATCCGGTAATGTTTGATAATTTTACCGTGGCCCGATGGGGGTGGGGGGGTGGGGCATATACAATTAAATTGAAATTAATAATTTCAATTTAATAGTATTTAAACATGCCTTTTTAACTCACTACAACGCTAAATCAATGAGAACCCTGAGCTTGTTTCTTTACAACGAGACGGTTCCATCTGGGGTAACAGGAGACAATGACACCCAAAGTGTGTTACTTATGTCCAGTTTATTCCGTTGTTTTGTTTCGGTTGCCGTCACTGCAGAAATCCCCGCTTCACACAGATAGCATGTCGGACATGACGATAGGGATGTAAGTGCTGTGGTGACAATCTCAGGGTATTCCGCCATGACTTTAATCCAGAACACCAGCAGAGTTTCTAACTTTCTAACGACGTCTGTTTCGTGCTCATTTTTGCTAATTTGTGGGTTAAATTTGAGGAAACACAATATACACGTACACCAAGCACTGTTAAACATGACAAAGTACCGGTGAACAGAGAGAAGAGCGATACACACCTTCTCTCTCCACCAAAGCTACAACACCACTGCCGCTTGCAGCCGCTCGGCTCCAGACGTCACCTAAACCCGGCCCGATATCACGATATTTTGCGCATACGCGGTATTGGTGCGACTTTAGGTGACGTCTCTCAGCTCCCGGTTATTAACCTCTCGTCCATGGAAAGTCGCACAAACCCGAGAGAAATACACCACAGTAAATAAAATGGAAAAATTTAATGCTCCTTCGGCGGCCCGGTACCATTTGGTCCATGGACTAGTACCGGTCCGCGGCCCGGGGGTTGGGGACCACTGGTGTAAATGACCGGAATGCTAGCACTTGTTAAAAGTAGCACTCTCTTTGTATCTTATTCTATTTTATAAGTGTGGAACTCTGTATTATTTCAGTCAAGCAGAGGAACTGCATGATTCCTAACTAGCTTGAGTTTTACATCATACTTGGCTTCTTATTCTAGGGCTAAATGAGCACATTCTGTTACCATCTTTAGAACTAAATGAGCTATAAATTATAATTGGTCATCAGGTTTGATTTAAACTAACTAAATGGCTTTTTTACTGATCATGCGGCAGGATCTCGCACCGCTGAAATCATTAATCAGATCAGCAGATCAGGTGTTTAAGCACTAAAAAGGGTACAGGCGGTAATTTCACTCTTTTCAGTATGGCCTGCGTTACAGAGCTGGCCGTCTGTAAAGTCACATTCGCATCACAAATGCGAGATGCTCGCATTTTCACACAGTGGTCCAAGCCAACGGGTCCCGTCAGTGTCTCCGGCTTCCTGGATCCACATCCATCCCTGCGCTGGTCTGTCTAATTCACTGTGACCGTGTTATTCCTCATCGCAAAAGCCGGCGCTGCCGAGACCACAGTATGTTCGTGTTAATAAAAGCCAGCTGCACTTCTCCGTGCTGACGGAGGGAGAGGAAGAAAAGCTCTGCTCCAAACAAATAACATGGCTGCCATGAGCGAAAACACTCCAAACAGGATGTGGCCGTCACACGCACCAGAGCAAATATTTTGCCGAGTCACACTTGCTTAGGACGGAGAGACGCAGACAAAACAGACCCTGTCTTTTCTTTTCTTTTTTAGAGAGTCTGTTTTCACTGAGTCTTTTCATGGATTCTAGGTTGCCTTCTTTACCGAGTCTGTAAGCCATCACTTCAGGCGGTCGTGCAACGATGTGTAAATACGTAACAATTACGCAAACTCCGGGCTAGTTGGTGACTAGCTTGCTACCGCTTGTCAGTCAAACCGGGTTTGGATTGAGTTTAATTCCATTTCTTTTTGACTGCTTTTGATTGAACTCATATCGCTTCAGCCGGTTATCTTGCTACCTCGCGGCTCCGGCGTCTTCGGATGTTTCCTGAGCTGAATCGCACTGTTCTCCCAGTGTCTGTATGGCTCCCCGCTGGGTTCACTGGTCTCCTTCATATATTACCGCTGTTCATATCATTTTTAATGTAAATATGTCCAGGAACTTGTTCAAAGGATTCACATATCAAGAACTTACTTATAGAGGCTATCAGGTTCCAGGCACTTAAAGATGAGCGAGTAGATGATGGAATGAGGATGTTCTCCACTTTTTCTTCCAGGCACCACACATGCAGAACCCAATCCGGAGAACAGGTCATCGACTAGACTCAGGACTTCTCCTGCAACAGTCAGAAAATCAGCGAAAGAGAAAGAGAGAGAAAAAGAGAGAGAATGAGCAACAATACCACAAAACCAACTGTGAGAAACTGAAAAACATTAAAACATTGTTAATTGCGTTGTTGTGAACTCACCACACATGCTGTTGACTTGACTAATCACATGCATGCACGCAGAGACACCACATATTTCTTTCTTTTTTTTTTTTTTTTGTTAAATGACTGTAAATGTGTCTACTGTAAACAGGAGCCGACCACACGACATCTTCCAACTGCATACAGAGAAATAATGAGACGCTGACAAAACACTTCCCAGCACTACCCAAGAGGTGGATGAATTTTTCCAAAAGAAGCCAACAGTGAAAACATCTTGATTTGTGCAACTTTCCGCTCTTAGTAGGTAGCAGACGCGTATCGACGTTTTTTAACTAAACCCGTGCCAAAATACATATCGATATGGCGTGACGTGCCTGGGCTGGTTGTATGGACCCGGGGAGCGGTTTCATAAAAATGGGTTGCAGAAGGGGGAGGTCTAGAGTAAATGAAAAAAAAAAAAAAACATGAAGGGTCTTAGCGAATGAATGATATAGGCACTTTCCCAGAAGGGAGTCTGTATTTAAAGAAAGCTTCCCGCACGCATACCAACACCTCAGGAATGCCCGAGCCAAGATCTCTTTTCCTAAGGTCCCAAAGCTGTTAGGGTTCTCTCTGGGGCCACCACATCTCACGGACTTTTGTATATTTTACAGACTTGACATTAATTAAATAGAAAACAATGGAACGGCAGCTTCACCTCAGACCACAGCACGACCCATGCTGACTCATTCAAATGATAGAATGCCTTGAATTCATGCATAGTTTCCTCTCTTCCAAGAAATCCAAATATCTCGTGTTCTATACGATATGATATTCCAGCCACACTCCGGGCATCGCCGGCGGCGAATATATACGACTCCGTATGTTATATTCAGAGTACAAATGGTGGAGGGGTTAAAGAAGGTCAAAGCAAGAGACACATAATGCATAATGGTTATATACCGGATCAAGCACACCTTCTCGATTCTCATCTCGATTCCTAATTTTTTTTATTTACAGAATCAGTCTCTGGTGTCGGCGTATTTGTGACAGTCAGAGATAAAACTGTAAGTTTTCCACCATGGGAAAGTCTTCAGTTCTGGATAAGGAGATAAGATAAACGACAGAACACAGACAGACAGAGGATTAGGGGACGATAGAGAACGACTGTATATAGTTATAGTTGCTGTTACGTAAGCAGATTGCTGTCATAGTGAATGATTGAGTTTGAGGAGTTGACTTTCGGGATTCGGGATCGTATTATCGAATTGAACGCATGTGAAAGAAACATAACACAAAGTCGTAATTACTCAGGATTCTTCTTTGATATATATATCAATATATTATTATTATTATTATGTATTTTAATATTTAATATTACAATATAATATGTAAGGGGGGACACGGTGGCTTAGTGGTTAGCACGTTCGCCTCACACCTCCAGGGTCGGGGGTTCGATTCCCGCCTCCACCTTGTGTGTGTGTAGTTTGCATGTTCTCCCCGTGCCTCGGGGTTTCCTCCGGGTACTCCAGTTTCCTCCCCCGGTCCAAAGACATGGATGGTAGGTTGATTGGCATCTCTGGAAAATTGTCCGTAGAGTGTGTGTGTGTGTGAGTGAATGAGAGTGTGTGTGCGCCCTGTGATGGGTTGGCACTCCGTCCAGGGTGTTCTCGGGTCACGGGGAGCCTGTGCCTATCTCAGGCGTCATCGCGCATCGAGGCAAGATACACCCTGGACGGAGTGCCAACCCATCACAGGGCACACATACAATGAATGAATATAATATGTAATAGTAAACTTTGATCAAGATGTTTGTGTAGACTCTAGCTAGCTAATAGCACTAGTTGGGTAGTCGGGTTGTTTTAATAGTTTTATTCGATCAGTTTTTATTCTGTTTCATTTCAAAAACTCAGAGCTTCCGTTCACGTTTTCTTCGTTTGCAACTGTAAAATCAAATAAAAGCAGAGGTTCCCTAATAAAATATCATCTTGTTAAATCTTATAAATGAAAAGTAAAAGGCAACCTAAACCTTAACTCTTCATATGATTTGGCTCATATAAATCCCTCTGGATTTGCAACTGTGAGGTCCTGTTTCTGCTAAATCAGTACACTGTCAGTTCACACTTCCCTCTCTGTACATTTCTGTGGAAGGAGGATTTACATGGGAGATGGATCTCTGACAGAAGCCACATAGTCTTGGCAGAAAGAAAAATAAAACGTCCCTCTGTTTTTGATGTAGTCCAGGCCGACCGCTCTTCGGACTTGCGTAAACACACGGCTGCTATGATTCTACCATCCGTGTGGCCTCGGCCCGAAGACCGCGAGGGCTCACGGGAGAATTTATGGAACGTATCGACTGTTACATCTCGTTTGTTTGGTTTCTTTGCACCCGTGCACCCGGGAGCTTGTGGGGCTGCCTGGTTCGTGTTAACTGTTAATCGTGCTGCAAAAGTGCTCGGAGTTTACAGAAAGTCGTCGGAGGCCCGCCGAGTCGCACACGTTAGCCTGAGATCATCTAAGTGACACTTTTATTACTTCTTTCCTCCTTCTGTGGAGTTAGCGCAGGCTACGAAAACATTAGAAGCAAAATTGCAATCACGCCAAATCAACCCCCCGAGTCGTGCTTGTTTTCACAGAGCGTCTGCAGTTCTTTTTCCTTCTGGGATTAACAGTGACGGATGGGTCAAGAGGCACTTCAGGCCGAACGCGATATGACGCTGGCACAAGAATGTCCGGAATGTGGCCACAGAGCCAAAACTCGGCAGCTTCCTGACAGCTTTATGCAGAGAAGGAGAGAGGGGCCACGCCGAAGGGAGAAAGAGAAACCCAAAGACTTCGAAAAGAATCCTGTGGGGCGAAAAGGTGGAAAGGAAGACTGGAGACAAATAATTTAGTTTGAAGGGTTATGTTTCTGGATGCGGTCTGGATTGAAATCACATCTTTGTGTGTTTTGATAATCAGAATAAATCAACGGTTGGTCTGCGACTGGGAAGAGGGCAGGGCAGACCAGTTGTCTGGTGTCTTTCAGGTTCTCGCTCCGAATTATCACATAATCCAGAGATGGTAAAGTGGAAATAAGGATAGAAACGAGTTAACGAACCTTAAATCTTTCACCGGTCATGCACCACTGATGCTCAACTGCAATCTTTCAACGAAGGCATATTAACTTCTATGTTCTGTTAAAACGAGCCGTTTCTTTCTTTTCTTGCTTTCGGGAGAAGGAAAATCCAAAGAAATGATGCTTAAGTGGAACGATATTACAAATTATTTTTCCTAAATCAAGCGTTATGAGCTTGGCTCTGTAGAGCACAAATTAAAGACGATATTCAGAGTTATTGAGTAAAAAAGAAAAATGTGGAATAAAGATATTAAAAAGAATTTATTCATCATTTTATACCACCGGTTTCTCTGAGGACGTCGAGGTAAATCGAATACTGTTTATATTGCAAAGATACACATACATACACTCACTACACTCACTCACTACGCGTTTTATTGGGAAACACTATTCTAATTCTGGCTAAGGCTTCATTTTGCTTATTTTTCAAAACTGCCTTGATGGCTCTTGGCATGGTTTCCACAAGATGGAAGAACATTCAAGAACATTCCTAAGGTTCTGGTCCATCTGATTCATGCAGATTTTTCAGGTGCACCTTCATGCCGTGAATCTTCCATACGACCACATATCAAAGGTGATCTGGCTTCAGATCTGGTGAATGCGAAGAAGGTTGAAGAACCCTGCGCTATAAACCGCATAGAGACGATTTCTGCTCTGTGACATGGTGGATTATCATCATCATCATTCGAGATGTACGCATTAGAAGATGATAAAAAGTCATGTAAGATGCACACACTGAAGCCATGATTGAGGGGTTGGGATGAACAGGCTAGTGACGTGATGTGACGTACGGCTAAGTACGGTGACCCATACTCAGAATTCGTTCTCTGCATTTAACCCATCCAAAGTGCACACCCACACACAGCAGTGAACACACACACTGTGAACACACACCCGGAGCAGTGGGCAGCCATTTATGCTGTGGCGCCCGGGGAGCAGTTAGGGGGTTCGGTGCCTTGCTCAAGGGCACCTCAGTCGTGGCCGGCCCGAGACTCGGACCCACAACCTTGGGTTACGAGTCAGACTCTCTAACCATTAGGCCACGACTTGCCTAATGGTTGACATGACTAGGCTGAAAGTGTGCCAACAAAACATCCCCCACACCATTACACCACCTCCACCAGTCTGGACCGTTGACACAATACAGGTCGAGTCGATGGATTCATTACTCTACAATCTGTGAGCCTCAGGAGAAATAGTGATTCATCCGACCATGCTAGATTTTCCCAGTCTTTACCTGTCCAGTTTGAGTGATCGTGTGCCACATCAGCCTCAACTTCCTGTCAAAAGAACCCAACGTGATCTTCTGCTGTTGCAGCCCTGTCCACCTTAATGTTCAGTATGGTGGTGGTTATTCTGAGATGCCGAGATCAGACTTACTGTAGCCTTTCTGTTAGTCCCCACCTGGCCATTCTGGCCATTCTCTGCTGGCCACTGGATGTTATTTTCTTTAATGCTCTATTCTGAGTAAAATCCAGAGACTGCTTTGTGTTATAGAAGCAGAATGTTTGGCACTAAATAAGTGCAAAATTATGTTACTCAGTGATGTTATCACCACCATGTTTCACAATAACGATCGTATTCTCGGGTTCTTGTGGCCAGAAACTTTCATTCTGGAGTTATACGGTCAGATAAACCTTTTCCACATGTTTCCTAATTCTCCAATCACAATTGCACATAATTCAGTGCTTTGTGAACAGGTCCTGTGAACAGGATGGTTGGTTTAGTCCATCTGAGCTCTGGATCTCTTCAGCTACTTCAGAGATATGTCTCCTGGTTTCTTCTGATTAATGCCCTTGGTGGATGGAGTTGTGCTAGTCCCGTATCTTATCCGTGTTTTAATAATGGATTCAATGTCACTCTGAAGTTCATGCGGTTCAAATTTGGGTGTATGTGTTTAGAGCCAAAACCTGACTGATGCTCTACAGAGTGTTATGTCCTCATGTGGAAATGTTTAAGCGCAGTGAAAACTTATACGAGTCACTTTATACACGTTAATACTGTAGCTCTCACAACAGGTACAGTTCTTTTTCATTTATTCATTCGTTCATTTTCTACCGCTTGTCCGAACTACCTCGGGTCACGGGGAGCCTGTGCCTATCTCAGGCGTCATCGAGCATCGAGGCAGGAGACACCCTTGACGGAGTGCCAACCCATCACAGGGCACACACACTCTCATTCACTCACACACAGAGTTGCCTCCTACCATGCATGTCTTTGGACCGGCGGAGGAAACCGGAGTACCCGGAGGAAACCCCCGAGGCACGGGGAGAACATGCAAACTCCACACACACAAGGCGGAGGCGGGAATCGAACCCCCGACCCCGGAGGCGTGAGACGAACGTGCTAACCATAAGCCACCGTGCCCCCCCCCCCCAGTCTTTTTTTATTAATTTATTATTATTTCCCAAAACATGTCCTCGTGTATGTTTCGTCTTGGCCAGAAATGGTTTCATGGGTGATTCTGTGTAGAATTATATAATAATTTCATTTGTTAAAAAAAAAAGTTCTCTTTCTGTCTTTGCTTACTTTCCATAAACAGATTTTTTTTACAGAATGTACGAATCGATTTCTTATTCTTACATTCCGATATTGAAATGTTAATCCTCAGACTTTGTGGAAGTGCTGGAAGGTGATAAAAGAGGTAAGAACATATTTTTGGCGTGCCACTGTTTCCGAAACAATGCTATTGAACAATAATACGCATGGGTTCTGGCGACTAGGACCGACTGGACGAGTGAAATTCCAAGTGTGGGTTTTTTTTTTATTTCCCCAGTGAATCCAGGATTCCTCCACTCCAACACGGACTGACGCAACACTGATTCCAGCACAGTTTTTGACAAACTTACAAAACCTCGATTCTCTACAGAGGAGCAGTAGAAGTTGGAGGACAGAAAAGTACTAATGGGCCAAAAAACAGCTTGCCTCCATCTTTTTCTTCGTAGTGTTGATTTAATATAAATCAATTCAAAGTTTTCTTCATTGCCATGATTTTGACTGCTTTGCACTTTTTGCCAAAGGAATTATATGAGTTTATATAAGAAACACAGAGCTTCTCTTCTCTTTTCGTTTTTTTCCCCGTCGCTTCTCTTCTGTCGGGGAGAAGGGAGGAGGAGGAGAGGAGAGGAGAGGAGAGGAGAAGGGAAGAGGGGAGGAGAGGAGAGGAGAAGGGAAGAGGAGGGAGGAGAGGAGAGGAGAGGGGAGGGGGGAGGCGAGGAGAGGAGAGGAGAGGGGAAGCGGAGGAGGAGAGGAGAGGAGAGGAGAGGAGAGGAGAGAGAAGAGGAGGGAGAAGAAGAGAGGAGAGGGGAGGGTGGGGAGGAGAGGAGAGGAGAAGAAGGGAAGAGGAGGGAGAGAGGAGAAGGGAAGAGGAGGGAGGGGAGGAGAGGAGAGGAGAGGAGAGGAGAGGAGAGGAGAGGAAGGGAGGAAGAGGAGATGAGAAAGGGAAGAGGAGGGAGGAGAGTAGAGGAGGGAGGAGGAGAGGGAGGAGAGGAGAGGAGAGGGGAAGGGGGGAGGAGAGGAGAGGAGAGGAGAAGTGAAGAGGAGGGAGGAGAGGAGTAGGAGAAGGAAGGGAGGAGGAGAGAGAGAGAGGAGAGGAGAGGAGAGGAGAGGAGGGAGGAGAGGAGGGAAGGGAGGAGAGGAGAGGAGAGGAGAGAAGAGAATGTGAAGAGGAGAGGAGAGGAGAGGAGAGGAGAGGAGAGGAGAGGAGAGGAGAGTAGGGAAGGGAAGAGGAGAGGAGAGGAGATGAGAAAGGGAGAGGAGGGATGAGAGGAGAGGAGATGGGTAGGGGGGGGAGGGAGAGGAGCGGAGAGGGGAAGTGTAGTGATGAGATGAGAGGATAGGGGAATGAAGAGGAGGGATTATCATTATAGGTGGAGGGTGGGAGGAGATGAAGGTAGATGAGAAGAATGGGAAGAGGTGGAGGAGCGTAAGAAGGTCAGGAGGAGGTAGTGATATTATATTATAGGCTAGTAAGTGAAGGCATCTTCTATTCGTCTATATTATAGGCGTATTAGGATTGATTATTCTATACATTGATCTTCTCTTCTCTTCTCCTTTCATCTTCTTTCTTCTCTTCTCTTCTCTTTTCATTTTTTCGTCGCTTCTCTTCTCTTCTCCTTTCATCTTCTTTCTTCTCTTCTCTTCTCCTTTCATCTTCTTTCTTCTCATCTCTTCTCTTTTCAGATTAAAATTTGTATCCCTTCTAGCCATGGATAGAACAGAATTACATACTATTTCTCCAGGATCTTGGACATACAGAAGTTTTGGTTAATGACACAGAGAAAAATGGTTTAGGGCTTCATTTCTAGGACTTATGGTTTAGGGCCTAGTGTTTAAAGCTTAAGATTTGGGACTTAGGGTTTAAGGCTTAAGAGCTAGGGTTTAGAGATTGAGGTTTCAGAGTTAGGATTTAAGGCTTAAGGGTTAATAGTGAGGGTTTTTATGGCATAAGGTTTAAGTGTAACAGTTTAGGTCTTGAGGTTTAGGAGTTAAGGTTTAGAAATGACACTGTAGAGTAGAAGTGTAAAATTGCTAGTTGTTATGTAGGTAGCTTCATTGTCTTGTTAATGTTTTGAAACAATGAAAAAAAAATGAAAAAAAATAAATAAAAAAAGTATCCCACTTTGTTCCCAAAAGTAGGACACTTTGCCACATCAATGTAGGACACTTCATTCGCTCAAGGTAGAAAAATTCACCCATTAAACACTTTTCTTCCAAGAGTAGACGTCACACCCCTTCAAAGGTAGGACACTTCGATTCCGAAATATAGGACACAGCAGCCACCTAAAAGTAAGACCCTTCATCCTTACGTTAACCTCTGAAGGTATGGCCTTTATCCTAAAATGTAGGACACATAAATTCGCAAATATAGGACATAACAACCTTCCAAATATAGGACACATCACCCTTCAAATATAGGACACATCACCCCCCAAATATAGGACACTTCACCCCCCAAATATAGGACACATCACCCCCCTATTTTAGAACACTCCACCCTAAAATAGGGGGGTGGAGTGTTCTGAAATAGGGGGGTGATGTGTCCTATATTTGGGGGGTGAAGTGTCCTATATTTCACCCCCTATACTTCACCCCCAAATATAGGACACTTCACCCCCCCAAATATAGGACACTTCACCCCCCCACATATAGGACACATCACCCCCCTATTTTAGGACACTCCCCCCAAATATAGGACACTTCACCCCCCCATTGTAGGACAATTCAACCCTCAAATGTAGAACAATTCACCATCCAAATATAGGGCACTGCAATCCCTAAATATAGGACACTTCACCCTGCAAATTTAAGACACTTCACCCCTAATTGTAGAATACATCACCCCCAAATGTAGGACAATTCACCCTCCAAAAAACCCCCAGCAAGGTGTCGTTTCTCTCCAAATCTACCCAAAGATGTTGGACACTTAATCCCCAAAACATTGCCCCCAAAAAGTATAACACATTTCTTGAAATAGAACTCTTAACCCAAATGTAGGGCACTATTCAATGAAGTAGACAACAGTTATCATAAATCAAGCATCGCGTTAGTTCAGGCAGGCCACGCAGTAAGCTGCATCAGCTGCTAATCAGCTGTCCGCAAGGTGCACCAATCCGGCACGACTTCCTCATTTCTCTCCTTTAAATCCTCGCCTTCGAGCGCACCTGCGCATCGCCGCTGCTGCGATCCGACACCCTCCTCCGTCCCTGACTCCTCCAGCCAGAATCTGTCGCCAGCGTCGATTAATTCTTCACGTAAAAAAATTCGCACCTCGCGCAATTTCGGTTCTGATTCTGAGCTGTAATGGGGGGTCTATTCATTCTCCAGCGCTGCCTCCCCACCCCGTCCATGCATGCGCATGTGCAGGCACGTGGGAAAATTCTCCCAGAACAGAACCATTCCGCCAACACTAACTGTATGCTCGCTAACCTTCATTTACGAAGTGGTACGAACCATGAACAATGGTTTTTGTCTGATTCATATATTGTGTGTGTGAGACGTGACGTACGGCTAAGTACGGTGACCCATACTCAGAATCTGTTCTCTGCATTTGACCCATCCAAAGTGCACACACACGCACACACACACACACAGCAGTGAACACACACACAGACCGTGAACACACACCCGGAGCAGTTGGCAGCCATTTATGCTGCGACGTCCAGGGAGCAGTTGGGGGGATTCAGTGCCTTGCTCAAGGGCACCTCAGTCGTGGTATTGCCGGCCCGAGACTCGAACCCACAACCTTCGGGTTACGAGTCAAACTCTCTAACCATTAGGCCACAACTTCCACAATTCCTGCTAAAGTCAAATTCTATGCACCACTTTTAAATGAACTGGACACAGTCAAAAAGAGATTTAATCACTCATTCATCTGCATCACATTCGCTTGGAAAGCACCGCCAGCACAATCCCAGCTGAACTCATTCACTCGACCCAAGATGCCATCATCACATCTATAATCTGAATAGAAAACAAATAAAGATTTAATCTACATACATCTAACATCTGCTCATCGCTCTCACCAGCTCAGGAGCCCTGCGATTCACATGACGTCGGTTTGACTTTCTAAAGCCTTTAACAGAACGCTCTCGGCATCTCTGGGATCACGATGGCAGCCACAGATGTATGTGAAGTTTGCAATGTGGCTCTGCGGGGCCTGGTACCTCTCAGCCAGGCCTGTCAACATAAACGACATGCACCGTGCAGCTGGTGGAGATTAGGAGAGAAATTCTTTTCACTGAAAAGGCATATCGCGTGATCCAGAGTTAACAGTGCGATCAAAACCTCATGGAAATTGAGAGGTGACCTCTCAGAAAGTATAAGCAGAGAAGGAACAAATCACAGCCTGTACTGTGGGAGATGCCCAAATCTCCTCTTTCACTCTGGATATACTGTAGAGGTATTCTATCAGCATCTGGCTTAAAGAGGAACTGGCTTGATGTTTCATACAGTATATATCTTACAGGCAACACCACAAATAAGAGAGATAAGGTTTACTGGAGCAGAAGCAGCACTGTTACACGATTACAGGACCTGAAATGAAAACTCCTGACAAAAGTACTCACA
This sequence comes from Tachysurus fulvidraco, assembly GCF_022655615.1. Classification (NCBI taxonomy): domain Eukaryota; kingdom Metazoa; phylum Chordata; class Actinopteri; order Siluriformes; family Bagridae; genus Tachysurus; species Tachysurus fulvidraco. Next base: position 2,053,811 of record NC_062543.1, on the reverse strand, counting down.
ATGTAATTAAATGTGATCTAAACAGGTAGGGGCACGATGGCTTAGCGGTTAGCACGTTCGCCTCACACCTCCAGGGTTGGGGGTTCGATTCCCACCTCTGTGTTGTGTGTGTGGAGTTTGCATGTTCTCCCCGTGCCTCGTGGGTGTCCTCCGGGTACTCCGGTTTCCTCCCCCGGTCCAAAGACATGCATGGTAGGTTGATTGGCATCTCTGGAAAATTGTCCGTAGTGTGTGAGTGTGTGAGTGAATGAGAGTGTGTGTGTGTGCCCTGCGATGGGTTGGCACTCCGTCCAGGGTGTATCCTGCCTCGGTACATTTTATACAAAACAAAACAAGTTAAAGTTTTTTTTTAACGATTTCTCATAGATTATTTAAAAAATGACTCCTATATATATATAGTTTAACGTCATTTAGTCGGTTCAGAATTAACGATCGTAGAAGATTATATTTGCCCCGGCGTGCCAGACAAGCTGTTACAGAAGGGCAGTGATGGCTCAACTGGTTAAGGCTCTGGGTTGTTGATCGGAGGATCGGGGTTCAAGGCCCAGCACAGCAAAGCTGCCACTGTCGGGCCCTTGAGTAAGGCCCTCAACCCTCCCTGCTCCAGGGGCACTGTATCATAGCTGCCCCTGCACTCTGACCTCCTCAGTTGGGGTATGTGAAGAAAAGAATTCCACTGTGCTGTAATGTATATGTGGTGATAATAAAGGCTTCTAGGCTTCTACAGTCGGTATATCCCTGTAAATGAGCTGTTACTATAGAAACAATTAACCTACGATCTGCCTTGCTGTCGGATCCGTTATCCGAGCCTCTGTTATACGACATTAATCAACACCTTCTCACCGATTAGCATCTTCCTCCGTGACACTTTGTGCGGTAATTAATCAGACGTACATGCTTTCTCTAGTGCGCGATCCTCGGACAGACCCGACCGGGCGAAAATAATGTGCTTTCTGATGAGTCCAGCTCTCGCAAAGCAAACTTTCAGAGCTGAAAAGTCTGATTCCCATACACAAGTTTACACAGAGCTTCTATAACCGATTACCATAACTCAGTAGGATCCACACCGATTCCAGCCAAAAGTCTGAATGAATGAGTGAGTCACTTTGACTGAATGTGATTTCTTCATCTTTTGCCTCCAAACAAAACACAAACTGACAAAACACGAGAAATTTCCTCTAAATCACACCACAATACCACTTCCTCCCTTTTTTTTGTCATTTGTTTTGGACAGTGCTGCTCTCAGACTCTTTAAATGTTTCGAAACGTCAAGACATCGTTTCGTTTCTTCTTTTAGTTTTCTCCAAAATTTAGGCATGTCAGTACTAACTAAGAATTTAATGCCTTGGTTATTTTGCTACCGATAAAATGGTCGTATTCTGTAAATCTTAAACAGTATATGCTAAATGCTAAATGCTGTAAATGTAAACATGCACCATCACGTTTCCTTCGACAAGCAGATTTTTTCATGCTAGTGTATTCTTTTTTGTTGATATCTATATCATGACTATGTGCGATCATGTGGGCACTGGATGTTGATCGAGCCAGAAACATTATAGGCCACTGAAACCAGACCTTTTCCACTGTCAAGGTGCTTGAACCTTACACCATACAGTAAATGGGCTAGAACTTAAAATCAAAGACGAGAAGGGATGGATGTGTCATTTTCTTTAGGTATAAAGATATAAAGTAGTGTGGGGCAAGTCGTGGCCTAATGGTTAGTGAGTCTGACTCGTAGGCCTAAGGTTGTGGGTATGAGTCTCTTGCCGGCCACGACTGAGGTGCCCTTGAGCAAGACACCGAACCCCCCCCAACCTGTTCCCCGGGTGCCGCATAAATGGCTGCCCACTGCTCCGGGTGTGTGTTCACTGTGTGTGTGTGTGTGTGTGTGTGTGTATGTGTGTGTGTGTGTGTGTGTGTGTGTGTGTGTGTGTGTGTGTGTGTGTGTGTGTTCACTGCTGTGTGTGTGCACTTTGGATGGGTTAAATACAGAGAACAAATTCTGAGTATGGGTCACCGTACTTAGCCGTATGTCACGTCACGTCTAATTTCTCTAATTTCAATTCAAGTTTATTTGTATGCAGAAAGAAGGAGAACCAAGAGACCCTGGATCTGCGAGGCAGAATCTCTCCACACTGCACCACCATGGGTGAGGGAAACATGAGGAGAAAGTTAACCCATATCGATCAATGCCTAGTCATTGCACCTCCTGGGGCATCCCCATACATTCCCAAGATAACTGTGAGATCAGCCTTCCAGGGTTCTGTTCCCAGTGGGATGTACAAGGTGACATCCATGTAAGGTGCATAAATCATTAAAACCGGTTCCTCTTGAGTCAGAGACCCCCGTTCTCAAATATCCATTCCAAAAGATTTTATTATCACTTGGTGTTTACATTACAAACTTTACAATCCTGTGTTTTGAGGTAGACCGGTGGAGCAGCATCGGTTTGCCCCTAACATCCGTACTGAGTCAAGGGGGTTTCTATAAAGTCACATAGGGAGTACACCATTAAATTTCAACAAACGTATCCATCACTTCACATCTACACGTGAAAAAAAGCTAGCTTGTAGGCTAGCGTTATTGCTTTGTCAGATTGCAGACCTCCATGAACCCCGAGACCCTCAGAGCTCTTTGCTCAACGGTGGCGGTCTGATGAAAATGTTGGCTTGGGACTTTCAGTGTCTGATTCTAAGGGCCCTATGGGTCTGTTCTCACCTTCAGCATGGAAGTACAGTAAAAACAGAAATAGTAAACCATCTGTACATCTGGGCCTGACATTACAGCATACTTAAGATGAAGGAGCAGAAGGTCGTGTCCTTTGAGACTTGTCTGACTTGAGGCTTCAGATCAGGTCACAGGTCAGACCTCCGTGACAGAAAGGATGGAATGAAGAAACGGCGATCGCATCGATATCGGACCACGGCTTCACGTTCAGAGAAGACGTAAAACGTTAACACTGAGGGTGGGTGATCCATCGTTCTCAGAATATTCAGTATTCCAGACATCCAACGGTGCCAGATCGAGTTACTACGGTAAGACAGATTTTTCCCGTGATATGCAAGCTCGTGCAATAATTTGTCCCCTTGTATCACACCTGGAGATCATGCCTGACATTCATTTGTCTCTAGGATCCGACTTCAGACTGTGCCGTCCCTACGTCTGTCTTGGCCAGATGGAGAAGGGCGCGATGGCCTCTGTGAACTTCCTACAAGAAATCCATCATGCAACCTTCTGGTGATATAAATGGCACAGAGAAGTGCTTGATCTCCACACGGCTCTGTGTCTCGGGACCTTTAAATAACCTGCAAGCCTGAGCATACGGAAGCCTTGTCGATCCTCTGGTGGAAGAGCACCCATCTGTTTTTGTGTGTAGTGACACGATAAATTAACATGTTCTCTCTTCTTACGTTTCGGAAACCTCCGTCAGACGACCGCAGCGCTGCAGGAGGCTATGATGTTTTATATATTTTTTTAAGATCTAGGTATGTCTTCCATCATGTTTGGTGCATATGCATCTTTTTTATGGGCTTCCTAAGCTGGCAGCTCCATCCCCTATTAAACTGTCAGCACTCTCTCAACCTTCCGCGCACCTGAGTGACGGCTTCCTCGAACACCCTTTCCTTCACCCTTAGATTATTCTCGAAGGTTTTTACACAAACTAGATGCCGAATATACGGTATGCCGACACGCTTGGACGAGCACGGCGTCTCACAACGTCGAGGAATATTAATTAATTATGACACGCTCGTAACAACTTTTATTTTGGGAACGCTAACCCGTACCCGACAAGGAGGATGAGGAGGAGATCTGTGAGTACCCGACAAGGAGGATGAGGAGGAGATCTGTGAGTACCCGACAAGGAGGATGAGGAGGAGATCTGTGAGTACCCGACAAGGAGGCTGATTTTTACTCGAGGAGATCTGTGAGTATCGAAACAGGACGAGATTCTAAGCTTGTGTTTTTTTGTGCCAGCTTTAGGTCAGTGCTGTGGCTGAGGTCAGTGCTGAGTCATTATTTGGCCATCATTCTTTTTTTTAGGGGGAGATGTGAGGTCACTTTAGTCTCCTGCTCTGCTCCGTGAAGGTCAAGTCAGGCGAAAGGCTCCATTGTTACTCAGGAAGTAACAAATGACTGTATCTGCTTTTTATTTTTGCTTCTTCATGTGAATAGAAGAGACGTAGTATGGATACGATCCGTGATCGTTATACACTAATAATCTTATTAATCTCAAATTAATCACAGATCTGAATCATCTGGGACGTCGAGTTGTTACATTGTCCCATTACACAACAACCTAATTAGCGTTTATTCGTCTCGACGCGCAGCTAACGACGTCATTTTTTAATAAGAGAAACGTCTCTTGCTTTCGGTTGGTCGGAAATGAGATTTTCACGAGAACTTTCTGGGTGGAGTCCCGCTGCCGACCTAATTCAAAACTGGGAATGATTTAAAATACATAAATACAACCAAGCAATAAAGGTCTGCTGGCCTGCGACCTTTATGAAGCGCTGTAAATTTGGAACATATTCATATGCCATACGAGTTAATTAGCCGATGGTCTGCCGTCATAACGCCACAGAGAAAGTGCCGAACCCGGTGACCTCATCTGACGCTGAATTGGACTTGACTGGCATTACATCACTGCATGTGTGTGGCATTTGGCAGCGAGAACGGTTAACACCGTGAGTGCTGTAACCGTAACTGACTTCTTTTTTCGGTTGCAGTCATGTAGACGTACATCTTGACTCGAGGATGTGTGCGTGAAAGAGAAGCGTCTCTGTGTTCTATAGGTGTGTGTCAGAGAGACGGAAAGAGAGCGTAAACAAGAGCGACTGATAGAAAGTGTGTGTGTGTGTGTGAGAAAGAGAGTTGTGTGAGTGTTCTTGGCACCCTGCCTGCTCTCCAATCTGCTGATGGCTCTGCTCGTGACGCCGGGAGAAGCAGTAGCCATTTTTAGCGATGAGGTCATCCTTAATTAAGCAAACAAAGGCGGGCAGCTGAGGCACTCCAATCCGTTATCTCCACTCATCCTCAATGACGGCCCTTTATCTCCTTCTAATTGAATCGAGCCCTGGAGCTCGGCTTCGGCGAGTCGCGTCGGCACTCGGGGATCGCGCACTACACACAAGTCATGTTGGGATTGTTGCGTAAACAAAAGGCAGGTGTCCGCCCCAGTGTCTGTGTGTGTGTGTGTGTGTCTGTGTGTGTGTGTGTGTCCATGTGTGTAAAAGAGAGAGAGAGAGAAAGAGAGAGTGAGTCAGGGGACAGTGAAGGATCATCGATAAGCCAGGGAAGATGAAGTGGAGATGAAAATAAAAAAGATCAAATGCCGCGCCGCCACTCGTTGTCACACTGCAGAGCTGTGAGATGACATCATCGGCATGTGGTGGCCAGAACCGGCGCTTTCTCCCTCTCTCCCTCCCTCCCTTAGTCTCACTTTCTCTGTCGTTCTCTCTCTGTCCTTCTTTCCTTCTGCATTTCTCTCCATCCCAAAATCTCTCTTTTTCTCTCTCCCTCCCTCCCTCCCTCCCTCCCTCCCTCCCTCCCTCTATCTCTCTTTCTCCATCTGTTTCTCTTTTCACATATTTCTTTCTTTCTTTCTTTCTTTCTTTCTTTTTTCCCTGTCTGTCTCTATCTTTGGTTCTCTCTCTCCCTCACACACACTTTCCTTTCCTTTTTATCCTTAATTAGTGAATGTTGAAGAGGAACTCATTTGATCTATCGCAAGAAGAACAGCCTGTCTATCCAACACACACACACACACACACACACACACACACACACACACACACACACACACACACACACACACACACACATTTACACACACTTTAAACTGGCTGTAAATTACTAATGAGCCTTGAAGCAGCATCAGCTACATTGAGGCAGTTTACTGCAGAGAGGATTTAAAGTGCTCAGGTTAATGTCCTGTTTTATAAACACACTGTTGTCATGTCATGTCATGTGTATAAAGTTTCATTATAGAAACTGTACTAAAAGATACAAGTCAAAATTCATAATGAATCTCTGATACACTCGTTTTTTCTCCCTATTCCATCACTAGATTCTGCCTGACACGTGACATGAAAACGTTAAAACATTTCCTCTATCACAAATTTACATTTTGCTCACAGGAGATCTCAGTGTGTCCAGAAGACACCACCAGGCCCCACCGGGCCAACAGCTTTCCCACTTACAGACGAAGCACCATTATGCTCTGCTGGAGGTCTTTCGACACCGGGATTTGGAGACTCACGATATCTGCTGCTTTAATGCAAGTATCTCGATGGATGACGACGAGACGACGTCGGCGTACGAGCGTCGGCCAAACGAGTCGTGGAGGATTATGGCACGTGTCATCGTTCGTTCAGAAAATCCCTCTTTCTTCGTACGTACTTAGAAGTCCACTAAATTAGTTAGCTTAATTTAAAAAAGTTCTCTTTTCTGGCAACCCCTTAATTTAATCACAGACACAACAAAAAAAAATCTATTTTAAAGTTTAAACTGTCCTACAGTACAAAAACACCACTGACCTCACTAACTTCTAGCTTATTTACCCAGAGAGCAGCAACTGCTCTCTCTCCAACACTACACTCCAGGTTTGAGTCTCTGCATGTGGACGCCATCTAGAGGTTGTACGTGAAGATGTGCAATGTTGTATATATATAAAACATTGTCCATTGTCCGTAGTGTGTGATTGCGTGAGTGAATGAGAGTGTGTGTGCCCTGTGATGGGTTGGCACTCCGTCCAGGGTGTATCCTGCCTTGATGCCCGATGATGCCTGGGATAGGCACAGGCTCCCTGTGACCCGAGAAGTTCGGATAAGCGGTAGAAAATGAATGAATGAATGAATGAATGAATATATATATATATATATATACTCAAGACTCACCAGCTATTCCAGAAGGGATTAGACCAGGATGGATGGACCTGATGGATTAGGAGACTATCCTGGGAATAATCCTAGATGGGACACTTGTGTGTTATGTGGCTGTTCAAATACTGTATTTCACATTTGGTAAATTATTTATTTTTTTATTTTTTGACATCTAACTAGTTTCTGGGGGGACACGGTGGCTTAGTGGTTCGCACGTTCGCCTCACACCTCCAGGGTCGGGGTTTGATTCCCACCTCTGCCTTGTGTGTGTGGAGTTTGCATGTTCTCCCCGTGCCTCGGGGGTTTCCTCCGGGTACTCCGGTTTCGTCCCCCGGTCCAAAGACATGCATGGTAGTTTGATTGGCATCTCTGGAAAATTGTCCGTAGTGTGTGTGTGTGTGTGTGAGTGAATGAGAGTGTGTATGTGCCCTGTGATGGGTTGGCACTCCGTCCAGGGTGTATCCTGCCTCAATGCCCGATGACGGCTGAGATTGGCATAGGCTCCCCGTGACCCGAGGTAGTTCGGATAAGCGGTAGAAAATGAGTGAGTAAGAGTGAGAACTAGTTTCTGCATAAGAGACTTCTGACCTTTCCAGTAGTTGCATTTTTATTTATTTAATAAATATTTTTTATATTTTTTTTAATCGGACATTCTGGACTCTAGTCTACTGCAGCATGGCTACTGTACCAGTGCACGAGGTGAAGCGTAACCTGTGCTTCCTCCGCTATTGTTTTGTTCTTGATCTGCTGCTCAGACAGTGGAAACCTTTGAGGTCATCCTCCGTCATTCTCATAAACGAACTCACAGACACCGTCAAACTGCCTCCAGTGGCATCATCAGGACGTTAAACTCCCGACCCCCCGACGATAAGCTGAACCCTTTCCTGTTGCTCCATCTGGAAGCCCATTTAGTGTCTTTAGATGTAAGAGCTATAAGAGCAACAGACATAAGGCCTGCTCACGTACTGTACATGTTACCCAAATTTCCATCACAAGTTCTGCTGATGTTAACGAGAAGCGATTGTGAGAAGTCTGGTGGGTCAGAGGATATGCATCATTGCTGGGAATCGATCCTTACGGTACAAAACTGTTAACCGGAGAGAACACGATGTAAAACTGTTTATAGAGGGATGGAGTACGACCTTCTTCCTGCTCAGAGTTGGTCAGAACAAAGCTAAACATTTCATTTTCGTTAATTAACAAAATGCAAAACATCTTTGTGGGCACTGACTCAATAGCCTTAGGTGAGCATTGTGGCTGGTTGGAAAAAGTTCTGAAATATAGCACTGTGTGGGGAGGCAGAGAGAAAGAGAGAGAGAGAGAGAGAGAGAGAGAGAGAGAGAGAGAGAGAGAGAGAGAGAGAGAGAGAGAAATAGCTGGGATTATGTTCGGCAGACTTGTTTGGCCAATCAAATAGATTAAGCTTAAACATGAGTTTTGGGAAAAGTGTTTGAGCCTCGCCAGTGTATTACAGATCACGAGTGTGAGCCAACAGGATGAAACCCGAGCACACTGTTTACTTTGCAATTATCCGTTCAGCTTTTTGAAAACCTATTCGTCTCCTCGATGAAGTGTAAACGGTAGCTAGGCGCTCGTTTACTTTCTTTCTTTTTTTTTTTTTTAACAAGCACCGAGATCATCCGTGTCAGGTGTAGTTCAAGAACGATTTGACTTGACTTGAGGTGACTAAAGTGGGTGGTCTATCAAGCAGAGAGTTGTAAATAGGGCAGTAATAAGAGATAATTAATGCTGATTATGGCCTTTAAGGTTCACATAATGAAGACTGAACACGCCAGGGGTTAACCTTTGGTGAAAGTGAGTATTCATTTCATTCCACTCAAAAGGCTTGGTAGAGCAAGACATTTCCTGGAGCTGTTTACTTCTGACTTAAAGACAGTGGACCTCCAAGGTTCTTTAATTTGTCCATTTTTAAGGGCAGCAACATGTACATCCTTTTCCATGTGCACGCTTACAAACCTTAAATTCAGCTAACAGTCATATTTGTTTAAGCATTTCAAAATGATGTTCTTTACGACTAACACATTTTCTAAAATGTTCTATTTTCTAAACAAGTTACAATTCATTCATTCATTCATTCATTCATTCATTCATTTTCTACCGCTTATCCGAACTTCTCGGGTCACGGGGAGCCTGTGCCTATCTCAGGTGTCATCGGGCATCGAGGCAGGATACACCCTGGAAGGAGCGCCAACCCATCACAGGGCACACACACACTCTCATTCACTCACACACTCACACACTACGGACAATTTCCCAGAGATGCCAATCAACCTACCATGCATGTCTTTGGACCGGGGGAGGAAACCGGAGTACCCGGAGGAAACCCCCGAGGCACGGGGAGAACATGCAAACTCCACACACACAAGGCGGAGGTGGGAATCGAACCCCCATCCCTGGAGGTGTGACATGCTAACCACTAAGCCACCGTGACCCCCATTTCCCAACATATACATAGTATATTTTCATTTATTCTTCCTTACCTATATTTTTAGGTTCAGTCATCTAGAAAAATGAGAACTCTGTATGAGATCCCAGAGAAATGATGTCATTGTTATGAACGGTAAAGATTATTTTTATCTCCGTAACCCAAACTTCTAGCTGCTAACCACATAATATTGAGGATTCATGGATTTAAAAAAAAATAAAAATAAATAAAAAATAGAGCATTTACGACGATACCTGGTTCCAAAGAAAACTAGCAAGTCAAACATTTAAGAACTCATGCTAAACTTCCTGTACCTGTGTATTGAGGACTGCACTTGATGTCTTGCCAATGAAATTCACGACTTTTAAACATTTATGATTTATGGAGTGGCAACTGGGCCACTGTCCAAATGCACCAAACTCACTCCCCAAGTTCTCTGCCACCCCGACTCTCTCACGGAGATATTTGTGTGTGTGTGTGTGGGGAAGGGGGGGGGGATGGGATGGGAATACACAGCGCTAAATTTCTTTTAAGAGGAATCAGACATCTATTTGTCGGGACCAGAGATTACCGGTAAAGTAATTTTACATACATAGAGTAACGTACGTTTAAACTAATTTTTAACTGAGCAGTTGAGGGCCTTGCTCAGGGGCCCAGCAGAGACAGCTTGGTAGACCTGGGATTCAATCTCACAACCTTCTGATCAGTAGGGCACCTCCTTAACCACTAAACACCATTCCACCACAGTCACGTGTTTTATTCCTCACCTATTACTTTAAACAAACTTTAGATTCTTTAAGATATGATAAAATAACACGGTAATAAATCGGGCGGTTTTGTGAAGACTAAACAGGGATGTTGAAATGAACTCCCCAAATTTTAGTGCAGCATTTGCTCATGTAAAATCGTTTGGACTTTGTCCAATCTTCTGGCATTCCACATTTTCCTCCCAAATGTTTCTCAAGACTTGCAGCTTCAAACGATCAAAATATCTGAAAGCGAGCGAATAAACCCTTAGCACTCCTCGGATTTTACTACTGCAGGTCTTATATCTAGGGGGCACGATGGCTTAGTGGTTAGCATGTTTGCCTCACACCTTCAGGGTTGGGGGTTCGATCCCCACCTCCGCCTTGAGTGTGTGGATTTTGCATGTTCTCCCTGTGCCTCGGGTGTTTCCTCCGGGTACTCCGGTTTCCTCCCCCTGTCCAAAGACATGCATGGTAGGTTGATTGGCAGTGAATGAGAGTGTGTGTGCCCTGCGATGGGTTGGCACTCCATCCAGGGTGTATCCTGCCTCGATGCCCGATGACGCCTGAGATAGGCACAGGCTCCCCGTGACCAGAGATAGTTCGGATAAGCTGTATAGATAGAAAAATGAATGAATGTCTTATATCTAATGAACTGAAGGGAATTTAAAGTGGACACCACGCCAGTCATTCACATCATCTCAGTGAAAGCAAGAAATGAGGATTAAACTCAAAAGTGATTGGCTTTTAATGGCATAGAGCATTGAAGGAGTCCAAGTCCCAGCTGTTCTTAAGAGCAACACGATGAGCTGTAAGAAGAGCTGAACTTCGTTTCCTGTTCTTCTCATTGCTTCTGATCTTTGACATGAAGCTGTTCCACGTTGTCTTTAATGAACTGCTTTAATGAACTGCCACGTTTTTTATTCCCGAGGCATTTCATCAAAGACCGAAAATATTTCAAGGATCATTTATTACACATCATACTTTATCATACATTCTGCACTTGTTGACTGGCTTTTCTTCTTCAGGGTGGATTTCAGTGGCCGGGCAACTTGTCTAAAGCTGCTAATGTCATCAGTGTCGAACCCGAGGTTGGAGCATGACAGTATGTTTAAGTCATACCTCAAAAGGTAACATGCAAAAGATCAGAGAGACTGGCTTGTTGACATAGCTGAGTTTCAGATACTTCACACATGAGTAACAATGCCAACATTTAGAGGAAGCACTTAATTTGGTTCTTTGAGGACTGCAGACACAACGACGTGAAGTAATTTATGACCAATGCCTTGACTGGCATTTTTTTCCTAAGGACTGTTCATAAATGTATCTATCAGCTAATTGACAAGGATGTACTGCTAAAAGAATGTGTGAGTCACCCACCATCTGCCCCTTTGGTCTTACTCCTGCAAAAATGGATGACTAAACCTGGCCAGATCTACCTTTCCTATTTCCCATCCTCCTTTATTAAATGCCTATCACCCAGATGCTGACTCACTATCCATGACTTAAGGGCAGAGGAAGGAGGGGGTCCAGGCCAATTAGGAACCCAGCAAATCTCTTTCTTTCCTTCCTAAACTCCATCCTCAGGCTTCTGTAACCTTTTCTCTGAAATGACGGAGTCTAAGTGGACTTCACAAGATCAGCAGAGCCATCAGTCAGTGTGATGTCTGTGTGTGTGTGTGTTTGTGTGTGTTTTCTTCCACCAGCTCGCCAGCCCAGGAGGCTACGAGGAAGACGTCATATAGAACAGTCATTTCCCAGCACAGGGAAATTGAATTTCTAAATTGGTCGCAGTCATAAGATTAGAACGTCAACTCTAAACAAACAGTGACCTTCGTTCCCAGCCAATTTTGTTGTCGGTTTAGAATGGTTTAAAACTTTTACCTGCATCACGTCAATTTTGACTGGTGCAAAGATAAACTATGGGTCAGTACATTATACTGTACATTTATATTCATTCGTTTGGCAGACTCTCTAATACAAAGTGCCTAGGTCCAGTGTTCATCCATTCCAGCTCTATGGGTCATAGATTTAGAGTGGTGTGAAAAAGTGTTGGCCCCCTTCCTGATTTTGTATTTTTTTTTTTTTTGTACGTTTGTCACACTTTAATGTATCAAACAAATTTAAATACTCGACAGGTGGATCGGTGTATCTTCTGCAGTGATGCGGTCGATATACCGATCTGTTGTGGTGAAGAAAGAGTTGAGCCACAAGGCGAAGCTCTCTATTTGCCAGTCGATCTACGTTCCTACCCTCACCTATGGTCATGAGCTTTGGGTCATGACCGAAAGGACGAGATCCCGGATACAGGCGGCCGAAATGAGTTTCCTCCGCAGGGTGGCTGGGCGCTCCCTTAGAGATAGGGTGAGGAGCTCGGTCACTCGGGAGGAGCTTAGAGTAGAGCCGCTGCTCCTCCACATCGAGAGGAGTCAGCTGAGGTGGCTCGGGCATCTGTTTCGGATGCCTCCTGGACGCTTTCCTGGGGCGGTGTTCCGGGCATGTCCAACCGGGAGGAGGCCCCGGGGAAGACCTAGGACATGCTAGAGGGACTATGTCTCTCGGCTGGCCTGGGAACGCCTCGGTATTCCCTTGGAAGAGCTGGAGGAAGTGTCTGGGGAGAGGGAAGTCTGGGCGTCCCTGCTTAGACTGCTGCCCCCGTGACCCGGCCCCAGATAAGCGGTAGAAGATGGATGGATGGATGGATGGATGGATGGATGGATGGATGGATGGAGTCAAAGATAACAAGTAAACACATCATGCAGTTTTTAAATGAAGGTTTTTAAACTAAATCCAAACCTACATGGCCCTGTGTGAAAAAAGTGTTTGACCCCTAAACCTAATAACTGGTTTGGACACCCTTAGTGGCAAGAACTGCGATCAAGTATTTGCGAGAACTTGCAATGAGTCTGTTACAGCGCTGTGGAGGAACATGAACCACATTTTTAATGTCATGCCACAGCATATCAATAGGATTCAGGTCAGGACTTTGACTAATCCACTCCAAAGTCTTCATTTTGTTATTCGTCAGCCATTGAGAGGTAGACTTGCCGGTGTGTTTCGGATCGTTGTTCACTTCAACTTGAGGTCACGAACAAATGGCCGCACATTGTACTTCAGGATTTTTTGGTAGACAGCAAAATTCATGGTTCCATTTATCACAGCAAGTCTTCCAGGTCCTGAAGCACCAAAACAGCCCCAGACCATCACACTACCACCACCATATTTTACTGTATGTATGATGATCTCTTTCTGAAATGCAGTGTTACTTTTACACCAGATGTAATGGGACACACACCTTCCACAAAATCTTGTCAGTCAACAGAGTATTTTCCCAAAAGTCTTGAAGATCATCAGGTTGTTTTCTGGCCAAATTGAGAGGAGCCTTTATGTTCTTTTTGCTCAGCAGTGGTTTTCATCTTGGAACTCTGCCATGCAGGCCATTTTTGCACAGCCTCTTTCTTATGGTGAAGTCATGAACACTGACCTTAACTGTGGCAAGTGTAGGCTGCAGTTCTTTGTATTTTATTGTGGGGTCTTTTGTGACATCTTGGATGAGTCGTCGCTGCACTCTAGGGGTAATTTTTGTCGGCCGGCGACTCCTGGGAAGGTTCCATGTTTTCACCATTCGGTTTTCTGTCCCAAAGCTTTACAAATGGCTTTATAACCTTTTCTAGATTTATAGATCTCAATTCAAACACAATTCAAATCTTCACTTTGTCGGTCAGGGTTAATTTAAGTGATTTCTTGATTATGAACAGGTGTGGCAGTAATCAGGCCTGGGTGTGGCTAGAAAAATTTAACTCAGGTGTGATAAACCACAGTTAAGTTGGGGGGGGGGGGGCAGATCAGTCACTGCTGTTGAGAAGAGGTGAGGAGACTTCAGTTCCAGTTCTTTCCAAAGGTGTTCAGTGGGGTTGAGTATGAGCCTGGGCTCTGTGCAGGACATTTAAGTGTTTTCACTCCAATATAGGATACATTGGAGGATATACCTTAGGGCAGTAATCCCCAACCTTTTTTTCTCCGCAGACCGGTCAATGTTTGATAATTTTACCGCGGCTCGCTGGGGGTGGGGGTTGGCGGCTACACAATTAAATTAAAATGAATAATTTTAATTTAATTGTAATTAAACATGCCTTTTTAACTCACTACAACGCTAAATCAATGAAAACCCTGAGCTTGTTTCTTTACAACGAGACGGTTCCATCTGGGGTAATAGGAGACAATGACACCCGAAGTGTGTTGCTTATGTCCAGTTTATTCCGTTGTTTTGTTTCGGTTGCCGTCACTGCAGAAAACCCCGCTTCACACAGATAACATGTCGGAAATGGCGATAGGGATGTAAGTGCTGTGGTGACAATCTCAGGGTATTCCGCCATGACTTTAATCCAGAACACCGGCAGAGTTTCTAACTTTCTAACGACGTCTGTTTCGCGCACATTTTTGCTAATTTGTGGGTTAAATTTGAGCAAACACAATATACACGTACACCAAGCACTGTTAAACATGACAAAGTACCGGTGAACAGAGAGAAGAGCGATACACACCTTCTCTCTCCACCAAAGCTACAACGCCACTGCCGCTTGCAGCCGCTTGGCTCCAGACGTCACCTAAAACTGCCCCGATATCATGATATTTTGCGCATGCGCGGTATTGGTGCGGCTTTAGGTGACGTCTCTCAGCTCCCGGTTATTAACCTCTCGTCCATGGAAAGTCGCACAAACCCGAGAGAAATACACCACAGTAAATAAAATGGAAATAATTTAATGTTCCTTGGGCGACCCGGTACCATTTGGTCCACGGACCGGTACCGGTCCGCGGCCTGGGGGTTGGGGACCACTGCCTTAGGGTATAATATGCATAGGACTTTTATTATGCTGGAACATGTTTGGGCCTCTTAGTCTGGCTGAAGTAAAATTGCAATGCCACAGTATACAAGACAACTCTAGACAATCATGTGCTTCCAAGATTTTGACAAATTTTGGGGATGGCCCACATATGAGGAGGGGATGCACTTATTTCCAGGGATTTCAGAACAGCTTAACAGATATTGCGTCATCGGGTAGGCGTGGCCTATTTGATGATATACCCTTCACCCTAACCCTAACCGTAGTTTTTGGTTGTTTATTTGTTTTCTAAAATAAATCTAGGTGTATGATTGTTTATTCACATTTTCTTGTAGTATACTTGCTACCAATGAATGCAAAACAAAACTTTCAGCTTAACTGTTTAATTGCTCTGATACTGATATGAGCAGACCAAACAGGTCTAGAATCTCGTTAAGAGTAAAATGTCTTTAGCAGTCAGCTTTTTGGTTGTGCTAATAAAGAGCACATGAAATACAGACAGTACTGTACCCCAGCAACCTACATACCAGTGTAGATCTCGGCTTCAGATGGGTCCTCGATGCGCTTATGTTGGATGATGTAATCGGCTACTTTGTAGCCAATCAGAGGTTCCACATCTACCCACTCGAGAGCCACAACAGTGCTCGAGGGCTCCAGGTGAGGAGACAACCTCAATCTGCAAAATGAAACGTCAAGATATGTTCGTTTGCATTACAAATAGACGATCTAAAAAAAATCGCACACACAACACGATGTCATACAGGATAACTAAATATAAATATCAGTAAAAACGATTTATATGTTTACATGGGTCTCTTTGAATTTGTTTAAAAAGGCTGATCAGCAGTCAGTAGAGTGTTTGTACTGTATATATTTTTTCATAGACTAATATAAATAAGAATGATTTCATTTTAAATATTTCTTCCTGTGATCTTGAAGTAATTTAATAGAAAGCTAAAGCAAAACCACTAAGTACATCTTGGCTATAATATCATTTACCAGCCTTAGAGTTTACGTTTAGTCTCCACCACGCTATATTCTCCAATCACTAAATAAATAAATAAATAAATAAATAAATAAATAAATAAATAAAACAACCACAAATCATGTCTTAGGTAGAGCTATGATAAGGTCATCCAAACGTCAAAGGTAGAACAGATATGAGTTTTTTTTTAAACAAGACATCTCATTTTAAATGGGTCTGAAAAAAATCACTCATCTTCAAGCCCCATGACTCATAATTACACAAAGTACTGACAGCGCAGAACATTCTGGTACCTTCCTCAGGAGGACCAAATACTGTCAGACAGCAATTAAAGTGTGGGGAGGGCTCGATGAGCCGAGACACTCGGAGGACGTGAGAGAAGAAAGTGACTCACACAGGCTGAAGCAGGGGGCTGCAGTTGGGCAGGCCGTCGCTACCGAAGGCGCTCAGGTCGCAGCGGCACCAGTTGTCGATGACGTCCCCTTTGCCCGCGCACCAGTATGAGCTCATGGCGGCACTCTTGAAAGCCTGAGAAAGGGGGAAACGGAACAGGTGAAAGAAAAGCAATTAAATTCAGCAAGGGCGCGGTGAGTCATACCTCGGGAAGCGGCAGACTACACATCCGCTCGCGCCTCGACTCGAAATGTGGCACGGTTCTGCGAAGTTGCACTTGCAGAGAGGGCATCTCCAGGCGCTTTGTACAGACATGGGCATGTCTGATTTTAATTGGAAACTGTGACAAAAAAGGTCAGACGGTGGGACTGTCAAGATCTGGGAACACTTGGGTTTATGAGAGGAAGAATAAAGGGAAACATGTAAAAACCATATCAGGCAGGTGATTCAACCTCCATCTTCAGTGATAATAAAAAAAAAAAGCTGTACTAAATGATGTAATATTCATGGTCTTGCCACCTTGTATTTGGAATTCCCAATATCTTTGGTTTAAACCTATAAAACCTATAAAACTTATAAAACATAGAAGGATGTGGTAGCCTAGTGGTTAAGGTGTTGGGCTACCAATCGGAAGGTGGCGAGTTCGATTCCTACATGCACCAAGCTGCCACTGCTGGGCCCCTGAGCAAGGCCCTTAACCCTCAATTGCTCAGTTGTATAAAAAATGAGATAAAATGTAAGTCGCTCTGGATAAGGGTGTATGCTGTAAATGTAAAATTTTGGGCCTTGAACTGTTCATAGACTTGGTAAATATCTTTATCGTTATTTTTTCACCCTCCAGATAAAAAAATACCCCCTGAAGCTCCACTTTCTCCCTATTTTCCATCTTCCGTTCCATTCCATTCTTCCATTACTTTCGGCACCAATGCGAGTGGCAGCCTGTCTATCTATCTATCTATCTATCTATCTATCTATCTATCTATCTATCTATCTGTCTATCTGTCTATCTATCTATCTATCTATCTATCTATCTATCTATCTATCTATCTATCTATCACTTTCTCGACGTACAAAATTTACACCCACGCGATGTCTCCTATCTGTGTTTTTAATGGATATCCAGAAAAGCAGAAGCTTGTCAGGTTCTCAGAGTTCCCAACACTCAGACACAATCACTCATGTAATTTTGAGGTAAGGACATGGCCTGCACTTACAAAATTTAAAGGCCAAGACCAATTTATTAAATAAGTGAAATCAGGCGATTCCTGCTGGGTTGGAATGAAACTATACCACCTGGTATAAAGTAACCACATAAGTAATTTCAGACAAGCGATGACGTCAAGGTGAACCAAGTTGGCCGCCTGAAACGCGGTCACTACATCAGGAGGTGTTTATACGCGCCGATGGCATCACTCTGCGATCTTAGTGCCAGGTCGATACATTCATCTTCTTCCAAGCAAATATTAGTAAACGCTTTTGATGAATGAAACGTTTTTAGAGTTGGAGTGGAGGCGGATGGCAGGGCAATCCAATCTATGGAGTTATAACGATCTGCATGAAAGACGCTTTACAGAGAAAGAATGAGAAAGAGAGAGAGAGGAAGAGAAAGAGAGAAATGTGTGGGTGGAATGGTGCGGGAGATCTATTGAGAAAACAATGAAATAAAGTGAACTGGTAGGATGGATTGAGAGAATTAAGAAAAAAAAACAATTGAATCAAATGAATGGCATAACGGAGATAAACTCAAGTCGTACAAAACTAGCAACCACGATAAACCAAAAAAGTGTTTAGTTGTCTCTATGAATGAGAAGCAGAGCGTGAGAAAACCCACTCCGAGACACGTACGACAGTGGCACATGTAAAAAAAAAAGAAAACACCGATTACATCCACAGCTACAGTATATTTTCCAAGTAACGTGAGCTAGGTCGGGGTGCGTAAACAGGCAGCGTACTGTACGTCCATACTCTACACGTGTGTTAACTGTTAGTGGGTTTCACTGTGTGTGTGTGTGTGTGTGGGGGGGGGGGGGGCTGCTGAACTTCACACACAGTTCTTCCTGAAGGAAATAATATGGTGACCTTTCAAATCACAGCCTTAAATAGAAACAGTGTTTATAAAAAAAAAAAGAGGCCAAAAGAAGATACGCATATGCACACCATCAGAAAATATACTTTTTGACAACATAATGACCGAATAAATGGACGAAGACGTATATAGTCCTGTAGGCTGCGGTATTTTTTCCAAATAACCAAAATCTTTTCAATGCTTAGAAGACCCTTGAACTACACATGGCACCTTCTTTTTTTGTAAAGTACGTTTCAAGAAAATCCCATTGCTACTGATGGGAAAAGGAGCTCCAAACGTTTTTATGTCCCACTTATCTTTGTTCAGCCTATTAATGTCGCCATAATCTGGCTGAAAACAACATAAACGCCGGCCGGATGGTCGGCGTGATCGATTCTTCGAGTGTGACCCCAGGAGCTTATGCCGACCACCCAGGTTAATGGAGCACAGGACAAGGGTCTGAATGGGAAATGGAAAATATCGCTGAAGCATCTTCCAGGTAACAAGACCTTCAGTTGAACCTGTCGGTCATGAGAGGAGGAACGGATATGCCGGCTGAGCTGTTTAGGAATCAGGCAACATCATCTTAAGTAGATTTCAGTTATTTTTTTGATTGTAAATTGACTATAAATTTATCCTTACTCATACTCCGGGAAAATCTTTTTTATTCTCTCAGCACCTGGTTTTTCTGGTTTAATATTGTATATTGAATAATTTGCTCATATTGGCTTTCCTCTTTCAAACCTGTATTGGATTTGCTCTTGCTTTTGAGCGCCTACTCTCTGGCTAAGCATTTTTTAACACCTCCTTTCCAGACGTACGTCCGTTCAATCGTTCACCGGAAAGCCCTATCGCTGGACACACATTCACACAGATATAAACCTACACCCACTCCCTATGAGCATTTAATACTTCCTGAGATTGCTTGTAACATATTTTTGCAAAGAAAGTAAAGAAACCACATTTTGGATGAGAGGTCTATAAGCAAGAGGCCGAGACAGGAAATTACTTATGCTCGGACTTTGCAGGACATTTTTGTCAAAAAAAGTTCATCCATTGTTTGTTGGGTTGTGAAACCTACCCTGGTGTTAGCATATTGGATTATTATCATGCTTATTTGTCTAGTGCAGGTAACAGAGGGATGTGACCCAAGCCTAATTGCTTGTTTTTCTGTTTGCTTTGCGTCACTGAACAGGAATAAGATTTCATTAGGAGAAATCTACTCATCCCCGAACGAAATGATAGGATTTCTATGAACGCTCACTTTGAGTGCACTAGCAGGACTATAATAGTGAGGGTCTATTGAGGTGATGGGTGATAGCTTGAACTAGAGGTCTTCTCGAGTCTAAAGAAATGTACGACTCGAAGTGACCCGGATCACTTTTTACCCGAACCCAACGTGCATATATATATATTTTTTTAAGAAAGACCCGACCCGAGTCAAACCCGAAAAAATTAGACCCGAGTCCGACCCGTTGGCAATTTTTTTTTAACCCGACTCGCCCGAATGTTGCATAAGTCTACACTAAAGTAACCGCTACAGCGTGGATTCAAAATTGATTGACAGGTCTGTTTCAACGAAAATTAGCTTACCGCCAGCCACACGTCGCCATCGACATGTCGCAAGCGGTCTTGGCAAACAGAGGAGAGGTTGGAAAAGGACTCGAGTCGATGCACACACACGAGATACGGTAGTTCAGGTCTTCTCGGGTCCGTTCGGTAAAAACACATTCATTTTAAATTACCCGAGACCCGACACCGCTATTATTATACCCGACCCGTGTCCGAGGCACACGTGAAACTTTTAGACCCGAACCCGCTCGGGTCTCGGGTCAGAACTCGGATTTTCGGATCTACATTAAGTGGACCCGTGAAGACCTCTAGCTTCAACCCCAAAGGGACTCTTAAGTGTTTTATTTTCGAAAATTGTCGAAATTTTAACACATTAAACTTGGTGGCCGATGTGTTTTTGTCACGCCATCACTTAAAATGTGCATGAAATCAAATCGCATGCTTGATTTGAGATGCGACATACAGCTAATATCCCAAGGTATGGAGAGAATGTGACTTAATGTTATTAGAATCTCAACAAATCTTGAAAGTAGCCCCATAATCTTTGCATTATGGAGAAGATATCCTGTCAGTCTGAGATGCATAAAGCTCTCACTGTGTGCGTTCCAATGTTGGACAGAAGGAGAGTGTGTGTGCTGAGTCTGCTGGGGGTTTCACTGTGATGAAAACAGGATCAAAAGTGTCACATGAGAAGCCTGGCCGGTTCACCGGTCCTGCTAGGCCGAAGTTTCCGCTACAGTGTTTTTTGAAGGAGGCAGTCAGCTAATTCCCGCTCCGAGTAATTCGATCCCAGCATGGCTCTGTGAGGGTGAGACTGACGTGTTAATAGGCTTGACATGCCTCATCAAGGATTGTGATGTCTTGCAGGGAAAATACAGGAAAGTCCTCTGTATACAGTTACCAAATGAGCGGTAGCATGTTTACACACACGTCCAGGCTTGGGTTCTGAAAGAACACTGCAAACTGAAGGAAAAATTTCCATCCTAAGTCACTCACCCATGATCTGGAGACAATCTAGAACCTATTTGGATTGTTGATGGTTCTTGGTTTCATTCATTCATTCATTTTCTACCGCTTATCCGAACTTCTAGGGTCACGGCGGCTTAGTGGTTAGCACGTTTGCCTCACACCTCCAGGGTTGGGGGTTCGATTCCCACCTCCGCCTTGTGTGTGTGGAGTTTGCATGTTCCCCACGTGCCTCAGGGGTTTCCTCCGGATACTCCGGTTTCCTCCCCCGGTCCAAAGACATGCATGGTAGGTTGATTGGCATCTCTGGAAAATTGTCTGTAGTGTGTGAGTGAATAAGTGTACGTTGGCACTCCGTCCAGGGTGTATCCTGCCTTGATGCCCGATGACGCCTGACCCGTGACCTGAGGTTAAGCGGTAGAAAATGAATGAATGAATATTTATTCCCCAAGACGGACAAACTTTTCTTATGTTATATTCATTCATTCATTCATTTATCTTTAGTAAGCACTTTATTTTGGTCAGGTTCACTGTGGATCAGGAGCCTATACAAGACCCATGGGGTGTGAGGACAAGATGAACTGATAGAACAAAAACAACTAGAAACCACACTGTCATTTGATTGTTGGGGATGTGGTAGCCTAGTGGTTTAGGTGCTAGACTACCAATCAGCAGGTTGTGAGTTTGAATCCCACATCCACCTGGCTGCCACTACTGGGCCCCTGAGCAAGACCCTTAACCCTCAATTTCTCAGTTGTATGAAATGAGCTAAAATGTAAGTCGCTATGGATAAGGGCGTCTGCTAAATGCTAGAAATGTTCATTGTACATCTTTGCTCTATGGATCCCTTAAGAATTTTGTGGATGGCTAAGAATCTAGCTTTCCGAAGAGACCCCAAGGGGAACATTTTCTAAACAGGAAAATGGATCAAGAGCAACAAACCAAAGTAGAAGGTTAGGGTTCATTCATCTCTTTTCCCTGTAATGCTGGAATTATGGTAGATCCAGAGCCTATCCATGGAAAACTGTGTCAAGATCAGTCCCAATCTCATGGCAATTTACAGACCTTGGGGCAATTTACAGTCACTAATTTACCACCTGAGTGGAGGTTTTTGAGACTAGGGTTCCTGAGTAAGGGTTTCGGTTCCTGGTAAGACACTTCTGGGGTAATGTGGTGTCTTTCTGTACATTATATTCCAGTTTTATCTGAACAAGCTTTTTTATTTCTTCTAACCCTGAGCTTCACATGCTTTATGATTTGTCTGTTTCCTACAAAAACATATAGATGTTCTTGTGAAATCATGCTACTTGATGTACTACGATCTCAATGTGCGATGCAAAGCAGAGAGAGGCGCTGAAGGAGCTGAATGAGGCATATAAAGAAGACTCAAAAGATGTATTGGCTGATGCCCCAGAGTCGATGACATCAGTGACATCCGCATCAATAACATTGGCATAATGTCAGTATATTCTGAGGGAGAGATCCAGCCATCTGCACTGTCCTCTCTGCACTGTATGTGTGTCTAAGAGTGTGTGTGTGTGTGTGTGTGTGTGTGTGTGTGTGTGTGTGTGTGTGTGTGTGTGTGTGTGTGCAGCTGGGATGCCATGCTCTTCTGTTTGTTTACCTATCGACAGTCTCTCACTAGGGACTGTCTCATATTGATTGCTCGCCTCTCACCCCCGTCGAGCATCTTGTTACTGGTGAGAGTCATTTGTGCAGGCATGACAGCATCCTCACACAGACACTCTCTCTCTTTCTCTCTCTCTCACACACAAACACACACACACACACACACACACACACACACACACACACACACACACACACACACACACACACACACAACTGATCACTAGTGGGGAACAGAGGACAGAGAGATGCAAGGCACTTTGAAGTCGTCAGATTTGTCAAAGCGGTTGCTTTGGTTAGTGCGTCAGTCTCACGTCCGCCTTGTAACTCACGGCAGCACAACAGACGCCGACTAATTCCATCGTAGACGTCAGTGCCGAGAGAAATGAAGCGGAAAAACGAGAGCAGTGGCGATCCGCCCCAAACACGATTTAATATCCTCATTAACTCCATGAGTCAGAAGATACAGTGGCTACTGGGCTGCTAATTGAATAAGAGTCTGCTCCTCGAGGGAGATATGTCAGATTTTTTCAGTTTGTGAGGAGGATGAAGTGCAAGCATGTGTAGCCAACACACACACGCACACACACACACACCCACACACACACACACACACACACACACACACACACACACACACACACACACACACACACACAGTCTGCCCTTTATCTTCTCTATTCATCATAACCCTCTAATGAGAAATCAATGTCCTGGACCCGAGAACTTCTCTAGATAAAACATTTCTGACATCTGCTGGAGGATTTAGTAATTTCACTCTTACACCTGAGCCACTTTCATGAAGACATTCTAGAGTTCCTGAGAACCTAAATTTGGATTCGACCCACGATAGAACGGCTCTAGATTGCGGTTATTTTAATTTAATTCACTTCAAATTCACTTTCAATTTTTTTAGTAGTATGAAGCCAGAGTGAACAAACTTTAGTAAAATGTTCAGGAAAAAATTGGGAAAACTTTTTCATAGCCACGATCAACTGTATAATATAGTTTAGTACATTTATTATACTTTAGTTATTTTATCTATTTATTTATATTATAAACGTCATCATGTCACATGATGTACACTTCAGACACAGTCTGAAGTTGTGTCTCGTCGATAAATTTTACGTGGACGTTCAAGCCACAGTTTAAGTCCGTTTTTAAGCTACTAAACCTCGTTATGATTTAATGCATCAATAATTTATAGTAAAGTATAGAAAGGCTCTTGGTTGTTGAGCCCTCTATACAGATCTGCCAAGCTGTCAGTGTTGGGCCCTTGAACATGGCCCTTAACCCTCTCTGCTCCTGAGGTACTGTATCATCTGTATCAATAAAATCAGCTTCAGAGAGGAAACGGTGACTCTTCATCACATCACTGTTGATTATGATCCAACCCAAGCACCACACTAGTAAGGTTTAACTTCAGTATATTCAGTAGTGTCTCTTACCTCTTTGGTGAAGTTGTCCTGAATAAGGCTATAGAGTGGCACCGAGCGGCTGACCTCCAGCAGCGCGGGCATGGGGCTTGGACTGTCTCTGCCAACCTGCTTGCACAGGTGACACGCCGCCGGGCAGCTGCCCTTCTCCAGACATTGGATCTCCACTCCAGCCACCAGGTCATCAGACAACAGCTGAGTCTTCATCAGGTCAGACAGGTAGGTGATGAAGGGTACGGCTTTCAGGTCCCTGCGGCTCACCTGCTCCGTCACCTCTGCGAAAGAGAGAGAGAGAGAGAGAGAGAGAGAGAGAGAGAGAGAGAGAGAGCCTTTCATTGTCATGGAGACATTTATGGCACATTACTGGTGGTGAAACACATTAATAAGCCTTTATAACAGTACACTGGTGCTACAGACAGCTAGCAGAATCTAAATGGACTTTTGGGACGTTTTCAATCAATTTATACTCCTCCATGAGTCTGATCAAAAGTGAGTCTGATCAAAAGTGAGTCTGATCTAAAGTGAGTCTGATCTAAAGTGAGTCTGATCAAAAGTGAGTCTGATCAAAAGTGAGTCTGATCTAAAGTGAGTCTGATGTAAAGTGAGTCTGATCTAAAGTGAGTCTGATCTAAAGTGAGTCTGATCTAAAGTGAGTCTGATGTAAAGTGAGTCTGATCTAAAGTGAGTCTGATCTAAAGTGAGTCAGATCTAAAGTGAGTCTGATCTAAAGTGAAACAGATCTAAAGTGAGTCTGATTTAAAGTGAGTCAGATCTAAAGTGAGTCTGATCTAAAATGAGTCAGGACTCTGTTGTTCTCTCAGCGTGTTTTAGACGTGTGTTCGTCCCTCTGTTTATAACCTTACACTGACTTTTAGTGTTGAAGAGAAACCTGAGCTGCTTTTTAGATGAACAAACACTCAGAGCGTCTCAGAGAGCAGAACTGGGTTTGATATCAACATTTACTCTGAAGATACAAACATCAGTGTGGAAACAAATAACCGTTTTTGTTTGTTTTCACAACTTTTCTATGAATATATCACTCTAACTAAGTAGGCTACTCTTATTATGTTGTGGTAACAGTGGTTCAGTAAGTGTCTTTACTCAACAGAGCTGATGGATGTTCAGTTCAGAGTCTTTTCTATTATCTGCAATATCTGCTCATCGTTTCTATAGTAACAGCTCATTCACAGGGATCCGAATGATGGTGTGTCATCGCTGATATTTTGTTAGGTGTAAATGTTGGTATTTTAAATGACATGAATGAGTCTCCGGTGTCAGAGCATGGTGTTATTTGTTGAAACAGATTTTATGCTTTGTGACATCATAACGTTTTTTTATGGAAGGAAAATGACCAACCTCGAGCTTGTCCTTGATTATTTTTTTAACAACAAACATTTTAGTTTCTGTTTATAATAAACACCAGGTGAAAAAGGTTATATGCAGTAAATCTATTAAAAACTAATTTTTCTTTTCTTAAAGTCTTAAAGCCAATGTATTGGTTTATTATAAATTGAAATATTTGGAATTTAAATAAGTAAAATAAAATAGCCGATTCGGTTTGTCTGCTAGTGTCAGTTGTTTGTTGTATTGTCAGCTAAAATCAATCAATCAATCAATCAATACAAATTGTATTTATCTGTGAATAGACAGACAATGCAGAGGCAGCAAGAAGAAAGTGTTCTGGTGTGTTGTTGTTTTTAAGCAGATCTCTACTGCCATCTAGCGGAACAAAACTGTACTACCGAAAACATATTGGGAAGGAAATGTCTTTAGTAAAATGTAAAAAAATGAAATAGACTGTTTAAATAAGAAAGTTATGCTTCTTTTCTTCTTTAAGAAAAAAAATACTAGCCATTAGTACTATTAATCATCATCATCATCATCATCATCATCATCATCATCATCATCATCAAACTTACATTGTTTTTGCTGCTGCCAGTTAAGTTTCTCTAATACAGAGGAATATTATATATTTACTTATTTACTTATTTATTTTTATTAAATTTTTTTAATAGTACTATTTAGAATAAATATTATTATGGGCAATCTGTATGTATAATTATGTATAATTAACATTAAATGAAATTTAAACCTTAAAATCAAATGATCTTTATTTTTTTAGTCATCAATTGATTAAGTAGTTACTTTGTTGTTTGTAAAATTGATGAATTTCTGAGGTCCATTTTTTTCTAAATAATAATAATAATAATAATAATAATAATAATAATAATAATAATAATAATAATACGATCTTATTTATACGTAGAAATAAAATACATAAGTATAATCTGTACGTCTCCATTTAGAAGTCAGAAGAACAAACACTAAAAGACTGGACTACAAACCAACAGTATTAAATTCTTAGTGTTTGTTCTGCTCAAGCTGGAAGATTAATTTATGGCTGAATATATTTTATATTCTGAATATATATCCGGTTTATATAACATGATCCTGATATGTGTTTTCAGTAAGAAAACAAATACGGATGAGCGATTGACTTCTAAACCAATCAATGTATAAGAGCTGAAGCCGGGGTCCACCAATCATATAATTCGGTAGGCGGGCTCTTACTTAAAGCCCGAATGACGTCATCTCCGCAGTGCTCGGGTTGTTGATGCTGCATCACCACCTCAGGCTGACGTTGAGCTGTGAGCTGAGGAGGTAAGCGCTCATGTGTGGACTTAATAAATAGCATAATACACTTTTACTCGCTTTCTAAATCCACACGGATTCATTACTTACATTTGTCCGTCTGTGTTTGGTTTTAAATCCTCTATAAAACGTTAATATTATGCGGTTGCGTGTTAGCATGGCTGCTAACTAGCATAGCAATAATAACGTGCAAAGCTCTCAGTAGTCGTTTTTTTTTTTTATTACAGACACTTTCCTGCTTATGCTAAACCTGAAACATTATCGTTTATTCGTGTTAGTTTGCTGACGTGAAAAGTATTTATTGTTTTAAACACGTTTAAAACACTGAAGGAGACTCTGGGAAAGAGAATAATACGTCATGCACCCATGTAGAGCTTCATGCATTACATCAGAGGTGGAAAAACACCCGAATACACTTTCGACGCCCTGCAGTAAGGTGTCAGAATGAATTGTGTTTACTTACAGCACTATAAACCTGTATCGTTCGTATGTTTCCACCATGACAGGGAGTGGCTTCTTTATTTTAGTCATGAAATGACTAAACCGCACAGGAAATGTGATTCTGTTTAAATTTCGTTTCTTTAAAGCTCACCGGTGTGGAGTTAAAGGTATTTGTGATATCAAACAACGCTTACATAACCCACTCTTGTTTTCTAATCCATAGTTTGTGAAATGCATCATGGCAGCTGCATCATGTCTGGATCCAGACCTGGTGCGAGAGGTGCTGGAGTGCCCCATCTGCCTCGAAACATACAATCAAGAGCAACTCCGTCCCAAACTGCTCCAGTGTGGCCACTCCGTATGCCGACAGTGCCTGGAGAAGCTCCTGGCGAGCACCATTAATGGCGTGAGATGCCCGTTTTGCAGCAAGGTGTCCCGAATGAGCAGCATCTCACAGCTGGCTGACAATCTCACAGTGCTGAAGATCATCGACTGCGCGAGCTCATGCAGTTCAGCGGCCGGCCTTATGTGCAAGTCCTGCAAGAACCGTCTGCCGCGTCACTACTGCTCCGACTGCTCTGTGGTACTATGCGATGCCTGCAAGGTGGAAGGTCACCAGCATCAAGGACACTCGGTGCAGACCATCCGTGCTGCTGCCGAACAGTGCCGGAAAGACCTCGGCGGAAGGCTGACAACTCTTCGAGATACCATGGTGAATATTCAAAAGAAGAAAGCGGCGATCGATAGCGTTTCGAAATCCTTGCGTCTAAAATACAAAGCGGTGCAGCAGGAGTATGCAAAGTCTGAGCTGCAGCTTCAGGAAGAGCTCGGGCGATCGCGCCGTGCTTTTGCGGCATCCCTAGCAGAGGTCGAGAAGCTCAATTCTCAGATTCTTGAGGAGCAATCGTACCTCCTGAACATCGCCGAGGTCCAGGTTGTGTCTAGGTGCGACTACTTGACCATGAGGATTAAGCAAACAGACACCGCTCTTCTAGAAGAGGCAGGCGGGAACGACGAAGAAGAGCTGGATGTAAAAAGCAATCTCCCTGTACTCCTGAAGTTGCAAGAACCTGAGCTGGTCAAACAGGAGAACCCACAGTCGTTAGATATGGGGCAGCTGCTTACCAAACAGTGTACCGTGAATACAGATGAAGAGGACAGTCAGGAATTAGCTGCTGCTGCTGCTGTCACTGCCACCACTGCTCCTGGAGTTCTGTATTGTGATGTCGATATGACGAGCACCATAGAGGAAGCAGTGTGTGCCTCACCAGGCAGCTTTAAATCCAAATCCGTAGACGGGGGTGGACCTGCAACCGGAGGAGCGTCCGGAGGTCAGTTTTGTCAGTTTGTTAAGAAGATGGGGTGCAAAGGGAACCTTCCAGGCATGTTTAACCTGCCGGTGAGCATCTGCGTAACTCCTCATGGTGACGTTCTGGTGGCGGACCGAGGCAACTATAGAATTCAGATCTTCAATCGCAAGGGCTTCCAGCGAGAGATCCGTCGCAACCCGAGCAGCATCGATAACTTTGTCTTGAGCTTCCTAGGTGCCGACCTTCCCAATCTCATCCCCTTGTCCATTGCCATCACCCCTCAGGGACTTATCGGTGTCACGGATAACTACGATAACTCTGTCAAGGTTTACACGACGGACGGGCACTGCATCGCATGTCACAAGAACCAACTGATCAAGCCATGGGGAATTGCTGCCATGCCTTCTGGGCAGTTTGTCGTGTCCGACGTGGAAGGGGGCAAGCTCTGGTGCTTGGCGGTGGATCGAAATGTTGGGGTTGTAAACTACAATAGGTTGTGCTCAGCTGTCAGGCCTAAGTTTGTGACTTGCGACTCTTCTGGGACAGTTTACTTCACACAAGGGTTAGGACTGAACATCGAAAACAGGCATAACGAACACCATCTGGAAGGAGGGTTCTCCATCGGGTCAGTCGGGACGGACGGCCAGCTTGGGAAACAGCTAAGCCATTTTTTCTCCGAAACCGAGGATTTCCGCTGTATCACAGGAATGTGCGTGGACGCCAATGGGGACCTGCTGGTGACGGATAGCGGCCGGAAGGAGATCCTGCAGTTCCCCAAAGAAGGAGGTTATAACATTCTGATTCAGGAGGGACTGACATGTCCCGTCGGAGTGGCTGTCACACACAAAGGACAGCTTCTGGTTTTGGACTGCTGGGACCACTGTGTCAAGGTGTACACCTATTTACAGAAGCGGCGCTCTTCGACTTGTTAAGAACGCAACACTTTATTTCCTAGTCACTTTAACTCAAGGTCTGCATCATCTCAAATATTTTGTTGGTAGGGTTGAAAGAAGTGCAGATGAAACACTACTGCCAGCGAGAGACGGGGGACAAAATGGCCTCGCTGGTATGGCATCGGCTCCTTTTTTGTTTGTTTGCTTGTTTGTTTGTTTTTTTCTTTCGGAAATACCGCACAACAGACGGCAATAAGTTGACAAGTATCGTCTTTTATGTGGGAGCGTTTGTGAAATTATTAACGTATACAAAAGCGTCAAATTGGAGGACTGCAGGGTTCAAGTCAAGAGCTTAACCAAATGGAAATATTAGATCTGGATGCATAAACATAAACTTGCTCATATCTCTTTCCATCCACTGATGTCTTCAACATGAAAGTGCTCTCTCGTATCATGGAACACTTACGTAGTTTCATCCTGCAGCATAAAATATCAGAACTCAGTGTAACTCTTATCTGTTATCCTGTGGTATAAAATGAATATTATGATCTTGCACTTAATAAAGTCATCAACATAGATGTTGATTGTTGTAGTTACCAAAGTATTCTAAGGTCAGGATTTCTCAGCATGCGATCCCTGCAATAGTTTGTAATTTCACCACAGAAGATCCGACCTGCCGACCTTTAGGAATCGTGCGTAGGTGCTCACACAATCTCTTACAAGTTTACGTGGAAAAACAACTTGGGTTAAAAGAGCAGCAGCAGATGAGGCTGGCGACGTATGTACCGGGAATTGCGTAGGATATACAATGTTAGGTAACACCCCTTCTGGAAACCCCGCCCCTTCTTCAGTTAATCACATTTTTCGACAGCAATCTCGACTTTTAACTTGCAGCCTCCGATCTTGTCACAGGTGTACTGAACAAAGAATTTAAGTTAAGACTTAAGACGTTCAACTTGGCCGGCGTTCAACCGTTCAAAGTCCGGGGTCTTTATGGTAGAGTATAAACCGAGTATAGACGTGGTTATTCTGTAACCAACAGCTGTGAAGAACTCCTGCCACCGCTCGTCTTTAAACAAACGTTTACATGCACGCTTTCTTCTTTAGTGTTCTAGAAAAAAACGACACCGCAATTAGCAGAATGCGCACCGTACCAACCTCTCACACAACTACGCATTATTCCTCGTTACATTTTGGCAGGTCTGGAAAACGAATGCAGGACAATATCGACCAAGCAGTATACAATCTCCTACAGCGTTCAAGTGTCCTTGTTTTGACTTACAACTTGTTTTATGAGCTGGAAATATTAAGCATATTAGGAGTCTTAATCGAAACGTACAAATTCAACGCAATCATACTCACTCGCTAGTTTATTTCGTACCGTAAGCATCCGAGACGCCGATCCCATTAGCAGACGACTAGACGCGTCGCCCACAGACTCCAGAGTTGTGTTTTTAATCGTGCTGTTTAACGTGTGTAGCTTTTAATAGAATAAAAATAAAGATCTAAAAGAACATCTTAAAAAAAAAATAATAATAATTTAAGATGACAATCCAGAGCGAGTTCGGTCGTTTAGTTGACTCCTTGAGGTTTGGCATGTCCCGATTTATAATTTTATGGAAATTGTTATGAAATTGTAACACTTTGTTTATTTAAATTGGTAATTAAACAGCATTTCTGTCTGTAATGCTTTTTTGTTTATCTACAATAAAAGAAAACTTGACAAAAAAAAAATAGAGCACTTTAGAAAGCACTTAACTGGATAAATACCTCCAGACTGCAGCCTCCAGGGTAATTTGGGTGTTTTGATAATACACCATGTTGGCAATACTTTGAATCCGGGACATGCCGGATTGAAACTGAGTCTCACATAAGAACCGCATCTAGTCTAGAAGTAACACGGTGACTCGAAACTTTCAACACTGTTATCATCCCACCCTTTATTTTAAAAATAAATAAATAAATGTGTTTAAAAAAAACAGGGTGCTGTAAACACACATTTCAGTCCTGGACACTACACGGTGACACCGTAGTCTCGCATAGACGTCGTGAAGTAAAACTCTCCAATTATTTCTTTGTATTTGTTCATGATCAGTTGTGTGCAATAAATTCATTAATAAATTAAGCTTTTGTGTGGATTTTGTGCCACTACAGCAGAAACGGGTTACATTTATTTGGGCATTAAAAAAAGAAGGGAAAAAAAAAGGTTGCCAGTAAAGTAAAAACTTCTTCTTCTTCTTCTTCTTCTTATTATTATTATTATTATTATTATTATTATTATTATTATTATTATTATTATTATTATATTTTTTTACACTGTAGAATTGATTATAGTCAGTTTTTACCTTTACCTTTTTTAGTAGAAAAGTCACCCTTATTCTGTTTATTTTCTTTTTTCAGACAAATTTTTCATGTCCCTTTTTTCCTGTAGGATATTTTGAATCGGATGTGGATTTTGAACACTTTAAAAGGGCTTAAAAGTGTTTACAGTGATGTAAAATGGTTTAAAGCGGCAGGAAAAGTCCACCGAAATGTAAAAAGTGTTTTTTTTTAAAGGGGCTATAAACATAAACCCTGGGCCAGAAAATTAAACGAAGAGTTAAACAGCAATTATTCATTTAAACAATTATTCTTGTATTCTTGTCAGTTGCTTTTAAAAGGGAAAAGGTGAATTGTAAGAAGCTGAAATCCTCTCCTTTTAAACAATTTAAGCAAATACACAGGGATTTATGTTCTCGTCCCCATTCTCACCTTTCTGGTACTGGAGCCAGAGCTGCTGCTGCACCTTCTTGCTGGGGAAGTAGATGTTACAGCTGAGCTCGGAACCGAAGAGAGCCTCAGAGACATAATGGCTGCCATACTGCTGGATGAAGGACAGGAGCTCGTCACGTGTGCTGTCTGCTGTCAGAGATTTCAGAACCTTAGAGAACCCTGTGGGGGGGAGGAGGGAGGGGGCAGAACTTTGATGATTATTGATGGACAGATTTAGTGTTTTGAAACAAGAAAAAAAGACAAGAGAATAAGGGCTGCCTTAAAGGTCGAAATAATTTAGTATATTTACTTTTCTTTTATTAACTCGACAGAAAAGACCACGAGACGATCCAGAGTCTGACTGAAAAAATTAATACGTTTAAAAAATGTTTTAAATTCTCTGTGTTTTAAATATCTCTCAGCTGTCCTCATACTTTAACCGTGTGTTTAAGAAAGCAGAAATATGTATTTCAATTGTTTAAAAAATAAAATAAAAAATACAGGTATGTACAGTATAATGTTCATTTTAAGGACATTATTGACTAATTATAGCATCTTCATTTTGAATGCACTGACAAAAAAATATTGCCAATAAATTTTATATCCACGTTCAAAAATAAAATGTTTTAAAAATCTTTATTCAGGAAGTAAACAGCGATGATTTATAAAAGAACATTATTTTATTAAGGAGAAAAAAAATTGTCATGATCCCATTAATTTATTAATTTTATTTGATTTAACCAATGGGCAACCCAATAAATAAATAAATAAATAAATAAATAAATGAGGCTAGCATTGACTTCTTGTTTTGTTTTTTGTTTTTTGTTTTTTAGCCCAGTGGAAACAGCAAGCTTTCCATGGTGGAAGTCACCTACACATGATGTAAAGAACAGAACAGCTGCATTAATATTTTGCAGGAAGTCCTCTGGGGACTCAGTCAAGTGTTCTAAGCTTGTACACAAATACTCAAAGATCTCACCCATCGTTAAAGCCCAGTTTTAAGTCCCAGGTCGTGATTGTAACTTTTATCCTACGCCGCTGATCTAAAACAGCCCCCGGCTAGACAGGGTTTTCGCAGGCGAGTGTAAAGCGAGGGGTTAAATACTGCATGAGACCCTGAAGCGACGAGCTTTGATCAGCAAGTGCGCCGCCTTCGCATATGACTCTAAAGAATGACAGAAAGCATGGAGAGTGTGAAAGCTCACACAGTCAAAAAAACACGCCTCTGGGAACAGAAGCAAACCTGAGATTCATTCCTCCACTTCTTCACTATCTCATGTTTAGTCGGGGTTAGCATCAGATGTTTATCTCACTGCAGAGTTTTACAAAATACCGCATTCCGTTTCCATGTCCGTTAACCTAGAGTTGGTTCCCATTGTGCTGTTATACTGTAATGAGCTCCAGTCTTC
>NC_062543.1:2010392-2012892 GCF_022655615.1 Tachysurus fulvidraco | reverse complement strand
TCCGAGAGTGAGCCTTAAAGAGGTGCAGCCCCAGTCAAGATCGAGTCTAGGGTTACCTGAGCCCAAACCCTAGTCCCTAACCCAAACCCTACTCCCTAACCCAAACCCTAGTCCCTAACCCCAACCCAAATCCTACTCCCTAACCCAAACACAAACCCTAGTCCCTAACGGAAAAAACCCTAGTCCCTAACCCAAACCCAAATCCTACTCCCTAACTCAAACCCTACTCCCTAACCCAAACCCTACTCCCTAACCCAAACCCTAGTTCCAAACACAAACCCTAGTCCCTAACGGAAAAAAACCCTAGTACCTAACCCAAACCCTAGTCCCTAACCCAAACCCTAGTCCCTAACCCAAACCCAAATCCTACTCCCTAACTCAAACCCTACTCCCTAACCCAAACCCTACTCCCTAACCCAAACCCTAGTTCCAAACACAAACCCTAGTCCCTAACGGAAAAAACCCTAGTACCTAACCCAAACCCTAGTCCCTAACCCAAACCCTAGTCCTTAACCCAAACCCAAGTCCCCAACCTAAACCCTACTCCCTAACCCGAACCCAAACCCTACTCCCTAACACAAACCCTAGTCCCTACCCAAACCCAAGTCCCTAACTCAAACCCAAGTCCCCAACCTAAACCCTACTCCCTAACCCGAACCCAAACCCTAGTCCCTAACCCAAACCCTACTCCCTAACACAAACCCTACTCCCTAACCCAAACCCTAGTTCCAAACACAAACCCTAGTCCCTAACGGAAAAAAACCCTAGTACCTAACCCAAACCCTACTCCCTAACACAAACCCTAGTCCCTAATCCAAACCCAAGTCCCTAACTCAAACCCAAGTCCCCAACCTAAACCCTACTCCCTAACCCGAACCCAAACCCTAGTCCCTAACCCAAACCCTACTCCCTAACACAAACCCTAGTCCCTACCCAAACCCAAGTCCCTAACTCAAACCCAAGTCCCCAACCTAAACCCTACTCCCTAACCCGAACCCTAGTCCCTAACCCAAACCCTACTCCCTAACCCAAACCCTAGTCCCTAACCCAAACCCTACTCCCTAACCCAAACCCTACTCCCTAACCCAAACCCTAGTTCCAAACACAAACCCTAGTCCCTAACCCAAACCCTAGTCCCTAACCCAAACCCAAGTCCCCAACCTAAACCCTACTCCCTAACCCGAACCCAAACCCTAGTCCCTAACCCAAACCCTACTCCCTAACACAAACCCTAGTCCCTACCCAAACCCAAGTCCCTAACTCAAACCCAAGTCCCCAACCTAAACCCTACTCCCTAACCCGAACCCAAACCCTAGTCCCTAACCCAAACCCTACTCCCTAACCCAAACCCTAGTCCCTAACCCAAACCCTAGTCCCTAACCTAAACCCTATTCCCTAACACAAACCCTAGTCCTTAACCCAAACCCTACTCCCTAACACAAACCCTAGTCCTGAACCCAAACCCTAATCTGTCAAATCCTAAGAGAAGAAAAAACTCTCAGACAAGACTAACCTCCAACACCAAGACAAGTCCAACTGTGTTTGCAATTAAATCTGAGACAAGTACAAGTACAAATCAACGACTTAAACCTGGACTCTAGACTCCCACTAAATATACATACAGCATGCATGGAATGTACTGTATAATCGACTCACGGGCTAGAAAACGTGCATTAACACGCATGAATTTATAATATTTAGTTACATTTTATAGGAACAATGTTTGAACCAGACCATGTAAGACCTTTTAAACCGTGTACAAGTAAATATTATGATTATGGAAGCAGTTAATATCTGCTTGAAAATCCACCGTTTTATTATGTTAGTAATGAAACATTATTGTATTTATATAAGAAAATCTTCAGAAAACACCTGCTGCTGTTTTTTTTTTCTTTCTGACAATAACATGAATTGTAATTATAGATCATTAGATAGAGTATATAGCAGATAAGGATTTTCTATTTCCAACACACACAAACACGAGTATATATTTATTGTCTCGTAACTTGCCTCGTGTTGACACCTGAATATAATAATCCACCTTCGCATCTGCCCCTTCGGAATCTGTTTTTTTTTTTCCCCCTGACTCCAAACATATGTTGAATATAAATATTCTACAAAGCGTAAGAAATTCGTTCACATCTGCTCAGGTCTTCAAACACTTCCGCAACTAAGGCACAGATCTCGATAAGTGAGTCCTCCAGAATCGTTAGCAAGACACAATTCCTCACCGCAGCTTTTTCGGAAACCCGGCATACAGAAATAAACCCTCGTGTATTCATTGTGTTGAAATATTGAACCCAGTGTCCTCTTAGAAAATCCTACAAAACCAATGAGCTCCAATTTGTCTGGTGCATCCTCAGGGCTATGACGTCCTTGTCGTACCCCGACTCACTCGCTGTATTAGAATGATAAAAAACTAATAACAAAAAAAATAGATGTTTGCTTACACGTGACTGGAAACCTGCTTCTGGGAATCTCGGTCCTGTTCGCTGCCGGG
>NC_062543.1:2002892-2005392 GCF_022655615.1 Tachysurus fulvidraco | reverse complement strand
ACGTGTAAAGCATCTAATCGTTAGTGTAGTACATGACACATGACCAGCGAAAGCACGGAGGTTTTATCTCTTATCTCTTTTATCTCTTTATCTCTCTCTCTCTCTCTCTCTCTCTCTCTCTCTCTCTCTCTCTCTTTTTTGCTAAGTTGCTCATTTGTCAGAGTTTTAACAGCGCCGTGGGGGTAGAAATGAAAAATACAAGAATTAAAAAGACCTTGAACACGTTTGAAGAGAAT
Organism: Tachysurus fulvidraco; assembly: GCF_022655615.1. Classification (NCBI taxonomy): domain Eukaryota; kingdom Metazoa; phylum Chordata; class Actinopteri; order Siluriformes; family Bagridae; genus Tachysurus; species Tachysurus fulvidraco. The sequence continues at coordinate 2,005,156 of NC_062543.1, read as the reverse complement.
ACGAACACGAGCCAAGTCCTGTACTCTAATGACTCGAACATGTTCTAATAATGAATCGGCTCATTTGTAGGCACCGTACATTTCTCTTAATAGAATTTTATTTCAACTTTAACCGCAATACTCTTCATATCATCTATTATCATTTCCTTATCTCTCTTTTCCACCTTGAGATCTTGTATCCTGTCCTCTGTTCGTTCCCAGATGGTAAAGGGTCAGGCATGACTGACCAGACCTCATCGTCCACCCAGGACTTTTATTACACTAAAAGTAACAGCCGACATTTTCGTATCAGCTGCCCGGGGCAATAGTGGAGGTCTAGGGGGGTGACGTGCTAACTAGTAACGCAGGAAGAGGAAGTCTAATCGTGATCTAACGATTGTATAAAGTGGTGTTGACGTGAACCGGCTGCTCGTGTGTTGAAGCACACTTCCTTACCTGAGCACTAGAGGACTGTAGTAAGATGCTTTATTGTGGATCGTGGAAGGAAAGAGTGTTTTTTACTCCTTAGCTGTTTCCATGACAAGAACAGAAGCAGCTAAATTTTATCCAAACATATATACGTGGGCATGTGATAGAACGCCAATTAACGCCTGTGTAATGGAGAAAAAATATGACGGTGAAATAGAAATAGCAGCAGTGTGTGAGATACTGAACGTCTTGAATCTCATATGAAATTCTTATCTTTTTTTTTCTTTAATATCGTTTTTTTTTTTTTTTATAGCCATAGTAAATTATTCTTCATGTTCGGGATTAAACTTCGTTATTAAAGGGATTAATTATTTTCGGTTAAGTCGCTAAAGTGAAAGACGTTTACGCGAACTGGCCATTTCGACTGGATTTCTGTGACAAGCTTAACGTGATAGAACGTTAACCTGAGTAAAAACTTGTCTCAGACATTCTATAACATTAAACGTATCCATAAATGGATAAAAAGTACAGTGTGTGATTGGAGATTTAATAAAAACAATTCTAGTTGTGGTAGAAGATCGATGGATGCTTCCGGACGAGCTACGAGTGCTGCTTTTTTAACAGCCGGGTTAATCTGAACTCATCGCAACGTAAACACAGAAATCTACAGTATCAGAAATATTCCTATATATACAAAATGTTGTTACATAAAACATAGTGAAAGGATGTTAACTTGTAGCTGTTAGGGTTTTATATCTTTTTAAAGTAAGGATTATCCACTTTACCTGAGGAAAGGATATACAGTACAGGCAGTGCGCTCAGCTACCTACCTATTAAACTGCTTGTAGTTCTCTAAGTGTCCTCTAGTTGGCAACAAAAACAACCTGTTGTTATATAACTAACATCTGTGAAACACCACATTACTGATCATTTTGTTTAAATCCTTAATCACATTTAATACTTAAGATTTCCTTTAAGACTTAATATTAAATAAAAAGCCAAAGATTTATTAAGCGGTTTATTAAGTAACCGTAATGTATACGGAGCAACAGATGTCTGTCATGAAGCTAAATAAAAAAGTTAGGATTCAGAACTTTTATTGGCATGGAATGGATCTCTCTAAATGAACCATGAAAGCTCAAGACCCAGACAGAGAGAGTGAGATTGTTTTGTCTGGCAGCTTAATAGACACAGTTTCTAAAAAAAAAAATTAAAATAAACATGCTTTTGTTTCCCCAGAGTCTCATTGTGCAGCACGTTATCAGTGCTGATGAATGAAGATGGCTGACAGGCTGCCCGCAGGTCCTCTCTCGCCTGTGAGTGATACTTGTTCTGTTTTGCATGTGCAAATTTGATCAAAATTACATTTGTGTGTCACTCGATGGAATGAATACACTAATTAAACCTGATCTCATTTCTATTGTATCGAGATCGCAGACGGCCGATAGCCGGTGCCAAGAGCTGCGACCTTGGATATTATCAACCGAGACGCATACGGACGTGAAAAGAAAATAAATTCGACAGGTGATTTAACAGAAAAAATATAACTGAGAAATGAAGAGATAACATGGGGCAAAGCAGAAAGGTTGGTTATCCCAGCAGGTCGAACCGAACACGGGTTAGCATCCACGGAATTCACAATAAAATTAATTGAATAATAATAATAATAATAATAATAATAATAATAAAAAAGATCTGAATGATGCCGATTATATTTGCATATTAATAAATTCCGATCACACGTTAATTAGCGAGCACGTGCACGACACAGCTGATTTACGTTTTGCCACGCCTACAAAAATCCAACAAAAAGTGCCAAAAATGACATGACACTGTGACAGAGCGCCACCTAAGGG
>NC_062543.1:1935392-1992892 GCF_022655615.1 Tachysurus fulvidraco | reverse complement strand
AACAGCTGTGTAACTTCTCTGTGATTCATAGCATCCTTTGCCTCTATAAACCAGTGTGGTTGACGAGGATAATCACCATCACGTCCATGCCAGTATCCAGCACATAAATGTCCACAGCGTACGACATAGCGAATAAATCCCAGCGCCGGATCGGAGCAAACGCCAGACAAAAAGCATCAGTGTGTGAGTTTTTAGTGTCTCAGATCACACGCGACATTCGTCTTGATTATCAGAGAAACCGGAATGGCCTTTTAAAGGCTTAACAGCACTGGGATTAACTCTTAGCCATAACATCCAGGACTACAGTTTAATTCACAGGCGTCGACTCACTGCTTCTTCTATGACGACATTCAGATTTCTGATTGGACAGAAATATTGTAACGAGAGAAAAGAAAAAAAATGCAACTGATCCAATTTAGTTACCATTAAAGGTAAATAAGCTTATTTATTAAGCCTCTTATTAAAGCTTCATAAAGCCCTATAAATGTTTCCCTTAAGAAGACTGGAACCACTTCATGTAATAATGTTACAGTAAATAACATTTTATACCTTAGCTATAGATGATTATGTAGGTTTATTACAGTTGTAATTGAGGGTTTATGTAGCCCTACGAACACGACATTAATGAATAATGCTGAATATCGATTTGTGTCTATTATACAGGTGCTAATGTAGGTTTATGTCGAATGTAATCGAGGGTTATGTAACATTATAAACACTTCCCTGTAGTAAAATCGACCCACTTTTTTAGCATGATATATTAATGCTAATTATTAATTTTGTACCATCATAGATGTTTATGTAGATTCATGTCAGTTGTAATTAAGGGTTATGTCGCATTATAAACACTTCCCTTTGGTAAAATAGACTTACTTTCTTAACATGGCATAATAATGCTGTGGGTATGAGGGTTGTGTAGCGTTATGAACACTTAATTAAAATGATGTACTAATGCTGAATAGGCATTTGATACCTTTACAGATATTTATGAAGATTTATGTCAGATGTCATTGAGGATTATGTAGCTCTATGAATGTTTCCCTTAAAAAGAATTAAACCACTTAGTTCACATTATGTACTAATGCTGAATAGGCATTTGATACCTTTACAGATATTTCTGAAGTTTTATGTCAGATGTCATTGAGGGTTATGTAGCTCTATGAATGTTTCCCTTAAGAAGAATGAAACCACTTAGTTAACTTAATGTAATAATGCTGAATAAGCATTTAATACCTTAGCTATAGAGGAAATATAGGATTATGTCAGTTGTATTAATGTTTATGTAGTCCTATAAACACATCGCTTTAGTAACTTGGTTAACTAACTGATTACTTATGACATCTTAATGATGCAGTAATTAACTTTAGTCAAGTGAACATTTAATTCTTACCGGAAGGTCATCTGAAACACCTGACCCAGGTTGACCTCTTGCGTCTTGTTGTTGTAGCCGTGCAGCATTTCGCTGAAAAGCGTGTCATTGAAGCGAGAGTCCTGTTTAGGACACTTGGGGCCTTCGCAGTTATCAGCTAGAAGAAGACAAGAGCGTCCATCTGCCGCCAGCTTGTATTCCTGCACACACCTGAGTGCTCATACACACACAAACACAAGAACACACAAAAGAAGCCTCGGTGAGCAGAGTCTGAGTAGATCCTGGCACACAGAGGAAGGACAGCACAGTATGGGACTACAGATAAGACGTAATTTCAAATGTAGCCGCGAGCGCCGACTGTCGCGGCAGAACGCGAAATGAAAGTCGCTTTTTAGAGAACTGTGCAGAATTTTGGAAAGTTCTCATTTCTCAAGAGGTAATAAACACAGCCATACGGTGTGGATTTATCCCAGGACTTAAAAACCCTGCAGGTCTGAAGGGCTTTGTTTTTTTTTTATTTTGTTCCGATATTAGTTTTGTGTAGACGAGAAGAAACTCACTGGGTTTTCTTTACCTACAGCTTTAAACGGATAATCTGTATACCGGACAGGAAGAAGACTGAGCTTTAATACTGTGAGAGAATTTAGAGTTTGACTCGCTTCTGTGGGTCACTTGTTTTCTCCACAGACTCTAGATTGGAAGTTTTGTATTCTCTGACCGAGAAAGATTTACAGTACAAATCAGAGGCATAACTATATGCACCCAATCGTGTATTATTTTGTTCTCACCCGCAGAACATGAGCACGTTGTTGGAGGTGGGATCATCCGGCAGGGGTACGAGCTGCTGAAGACACAGTTGCTCACAGCCACCGTTAAAGCCGTCCGTACAGTCTGTACCCACGGAGTAGTCATAGCAACCAGATCCGTCCTTCATAGGCCGCAAGCCTTCGGGACACTGTACATGAATCAGAAAAAAAAGGATAAGACAGCAGCAGGTGACCATGACGAGAGCAGAGGGTTGGAATGTAATGTCAAGGGATGCTATTAATTATCGGCACCTTTGAGACGACGGTAAAAAAATCGACTCGAATAGAAGGCCGACGATTTCTCCACCCTTACAATCCTATAGAAGCTTTTTTTTTTCTTCTTGAAATATATGTATAAAAATTTACAGACTCCCCTAATAAAAATATCTAAGCTGACAAATTGAAGCCTTGGAAGAAAAAAAAAAGGCTTTCAGTCTTCACGAACCGAATATAAACGTCTAGACACAGAATAAAATCGGACTGTTATCCGTCGTCGCGGGGAAACCAAAAAGCTTTCAACACAAAAGTGGCTAAAATGTATTGTGCTGCGTAATTAGCACAATAAATGAAAAAAAAAATAAAGTTTGTAAAAGTTTGGAACAGGGAAATAAAAAAAGGAAAAAGAAAAACAGTGCAAGGATGGTTTAGTTACAGTAAACAGCTTCCGTGGACTAAAACATCACTGGAACGTACGTTATTATTATTTTTTTTTAATACGTTCATTTTGCTTATGTGACTGACACCAGTGTGTTTAGACTCTCGATCCCTTCGAAGTGCTTGAGACCGTTTGTTGTATCACACAAAACTGCATCAGATGACCGTTTTAATAAAAGGAATTCATTTTAACGGACTAAAAATAAGCCCTAAGTGTCTCATATACAGTAAGTGCTTGGTCAGCTTCTCATCATTTTATTCCTATAGCAAATTAAAAGAATGACAAAAAAAAAAAAAAAATCTTCTATCCCACGCAGACATAACATAAAAATATCTGGTGAATCATTCCATCCAAAGCTGATTCATTTTCCCAGATCAACGTTCCTTCTCACAGTGATAGCTGCAGGAGTTTCACCAGGTGTAAGTTATGACACGGCACCAGAACCACCGTTATTAAAAACTTCAGCGTAAACATTCCGGCTTCAGCGATATGATGACACCTCTGGGATCTTGTGTATCTCCAACACATATTAAATAACTCCTGCAGTGGTCTCACTTTCCTCTCCAAACTTTTATGACTGCTAATTAACAAGCGGCTGCAGCAGGCGAACGTCGCCTAACTTCCTCAGACGTTCTTCCTGAAGAGTACGCTCGCAGCTCATGAGGTGTAAATGCTTAAGATCTAGTTTTTAGAGTTAAGGAGTCTGCAGAACCCAAACATTTGATTAAACCTCACAGATGACTACCAATAAACAGTAGGCCACATTTTCTCTTTAAAACAAAATCTAGAAGACTTAACAGTTCTTCGGTTGTCCTTCACTGTCGATCTTCATGCTACGACTGAGCGTTTCCCAATCAGAAACGTTTACAAGCATATTTGAATCATTTTAAGAAATTAACAGCTCATTCATCCAATAAACACTTGAAGAACCCTTGAAGAACCTCATTCTTCTAAAAGACCGACAGAATTAGTCAGACAATCCTGGCCATCCTGGCACTTGTTACACCAAAAAAATGCCTCTTCATGTGTTCTTCAAGGTTTCACAATAAATTAAGAGTTTATGGCCCCAAAAGCAGTTCTTTCAAAATGTTTTCTAACATAGAAACACTAGTTGGGTTCTACATAGAACCTTTAAAACCTTTTTCACCAGAGGAACAACCAAGTGGAAGCTTAACAGTTCTATTTTTTTTCTTTTTACTGTATTTGCTCAATACATAGAGTAGAAGTTATAATTTAATGGTGCACCCTTAGATAATGGTAGAACCCTATGACTTAGTGCTTCCCTATCAGGGCTTCAGGTAGAACTCTAAGAAGGCTTATCTACTAAACCCTGAGGAACCATAAAATTTAATGCTGTTAAATTATAATATATAATTGCTTATATATATTATAATTATATATAATATATATAATTGCTGTTATTGTTTTGGATTAAATTATTGGCACCCTTGGCTCCATTTGGGTTGTTAAAACTTGTTATACCTCGAGCTCGGATTTTCGCTCTGAGCGAGACGAGCATCGGTGACATTGTTCCAATGAGAAATAATTGTTTCCTTAAATTTGTGGCATTTATTTAAAGCGTAATTTCATTTTAGGACCTTCAGTAAACATTTTGTAAAGATGGAAAACGGGCAAAAGTATCGAGTCAATGAATTAACTGAATCTCTAAATCCATTTGACTCAATGAATCGGTTGAATCAAAGATTCAATTGAATCAATGCATCAAAACATTGGTAAGATATAAATTAAAGATACAATTTACTTCAGAAGCTGCATTCATTCATTCATTTTCTACCGCTTATCTGAACTTCTCAGGTCACGGGGAGCCTGTGCCTATCTCAGGCAGTCATCGGGCATCGAGGCAGGATAAACCCTGGACGGAGTGCCAACCCATCACAGGGCGCACACACACACACACACACACACACACACACACACACACTCTCATTCACACACACACTACGGACAATTTTCCAGAGATGCCAATCAACCTACCATGCATGTCTTTGGACCGGGGGAGGAAACCGGAGTACCCCGAGGCACGGGGAGAACATGCAAACTCCACACACACAAGGCAGAGGCGGGAATCGAACCACCGACCCTGGAGGTGTGAGGCGAACGTGCTAACCACTAAGCCATCGTGTCCCCCTGCAGAAGCTGCAGTAGAGTTAAATTAACTCTCAGGCATACAGATTTCTTCCCTATCAGAACTTATCAGGATTAGCAGAAACATAGGATTAGGTTTGGCTGGGACAAATAATTGAAGCAGATTGTAAAGAACCCCCCAAAGAGCATCTGACGTACAGCTAGTCATTTGTGTCTCAATGTGTTTAATCTCAGCTCGGTTCCTTTAGGTAATCATATTCCACCCGGTTCTCCCTGAAGCATCTCTCTGTTATTATACACCGGTGTCCTGATAGCAAATAAAACACAGGCAAACAAAATGACGGGCGAAGCACTCAGCAGTCTGCAGCCTTCATGGGCAATTACACATTCATCACCTGATTTCTCTCAGAAGAGCGAAGTCAACGAAGGGAATGAGTTATGAGCCATTATGTTCATGCCGCGATGGAATGCGAGCATATTTTCACGCTCAGGTGCTAATATACTGCACTCGGTGTCAACACATGAATATGAATTGCTGGAATGGAAATTGCATTTCCCCAAAAAAAAGCAAAACAAAACAATTACACAAGGAAAAAAGAAAGCACAAATCACAAACACGTCAGATTGGAATTCATCTGCTATTAATTTCGCTATTAATTTTGCGGATGAGCTGCACGGCATGAACAATGAACATACGCGAGGAAAGGAAGAAGACAGAAAGAAAGCAGCGGTTTGGATGACAACATGAATGTCTGTAGGACTGAAAAAAGAAAAGCATGAAATAAAATGGAGCTGCTGTGTCAATTATTGTCCCTTATGTGCTTTTATTTCTGTTCTAATTCTGTTCTGTTATTGTTATAGGTGATTGTCCTAAAGTCTTCAGGTCTCGAGTTAGAGGGAGGCCCCAAAAAAACATGGTGGAGGGAAAAGGAGGCGGAAGAAGGGGGGAGGGAGGGAGGGAGGGAGGGAGGGGGATGGAGGGAGGGAGGGAGGGAGGGAGGGAGGGAGGGAAGAAGAGGGAGGGAGGGGGGGGGAGGAGGAGGAAGGAAGGGAGGAGGGGAGGGAGGGGGGAGGGAGGGGGGAGGGAGGGAGGAGGGGAGGGAGGGAGGGGAGGGAGGGAGGGAGGGAGGGGGGGAAGAAGAGGGAGGGAGGGAGGGAGGGAGGGAGGGAGGGAGGGAGGGAGGGAGGGAGGGAGGGAAGAAGAGGGAGGGAGGGGGAAGGAAGGAAGGAAGGAAGGGAAGGTAGGACGGAAGGAAGGAAGGGAGGGAGGGGGGGAGGGAGGGAGGGAGGGAGGGAGGGAGGGAGGGAGGGAAGAAGAGGGAGGGAGGGGGGAGGAAGGAGGAAGGAGAGGAAGGAAGGAAGGAAGGATGGGAGGGAGGGAGGGCGGAGAGGAGAGGGAGGGAGGGAGGGAGGGAGGAGGGAGGGAGGGAGGGAGGGAGGGAGGGAGGGAGGGAGGGAGGGAGGGAGGGAGTGAGGGATGGGGCAGGGTAGGGAGTAGGAGGGAGGGTGAGGGCTGGGGATTGAGTTGTTTCTTGAGTCGTTGATGTATTAGTCGGCGTAGCTTTCTTTCGAGTTTGTTATTGATGTATGTCTTTCTTTCTTTCTCTTTCTCTCTCTCTCTTTGAGTTATTCTTTTTTTCTTTCTTTCTTTCTTTCTTTCTTTCTTTCTTTCTTTCTTTCTTTCTTTCTTTCTTTCTTTCTTTCTTTCCTCATATGTCTTTCTTTCTTTTTTTATACCATTAAAGGCTACACAAACTATTGGAAACTCTTTCCAAGCATAAACATTTAAGGAAGTTAAGACCCAAGTTCAGACTTTTAAAACAAGAGTTCTTTAAGGTTTGTTGTAACGATTGCTCCGAGTCTGGAAGTGTCAAATCCATAAGGGGAAGTTTAGTGAAAACACAAGCACAACAACCCAAAGCTGTGGGTAAAGAGCGTGATCGGAGTTCCAGTAACACCGTGTAATGAGTTTGTCTGAAACACGCCTTAGTATGGAGTAGCTGCTAACAACATTGTGTAGCAGTTAGCGCTAACGTACTATTTAAGTCCAAACCCAGGAAGTGAACCCTAAAATGGTGAAATCCCGCAGGAGGGCGCCCTCTAATGAGCAGGAGGGGAAGTCATGTTAGGAGTCGTTACAGTTGTTTAGAGATTATTTAAACATTTTAGGATTAATTAATTAATTAATTGTGTCACATTTTAGCTGAGTGTTTATGAGAATGTCGATCATGCTCACAGCTAATAAATGTACTAGCTCATAGATTAATATTCATTACTGGTAATCCTGGCTATTATTATTATTATTATTATTATTATTATTATTATTATTATTATTATTATTATTATTATTATTATTATTATCAGTAATGAATAACATGAGATTATACTTGTGTTTTTGCTTTAGAAATATTTGAGATCTTCACAGTACTCTTCATAATGCCTTCAGTTTAAATGCTAATTGCGACACTAGCGTCTGACATACGACATACACCCGTACTGAACTTCACCCTTGGTTTCGATTCCCGTAGCCTCGGCCCTTGGTCAGTCGTGATGCCCCGCTGCCCTTCAGCAGGAGCATCCTGTAATTGTTTTGGCATTTTCCATTTGTTCTGTTAATCCCTGCATTGATTTGATGATGGCTTGCACTAGACACTTGATCAATAGCCCAGAGCTCAGGACTGGTATAATGTTACTGGGTATTTCCTGCGCTGTGTAAACGATACACACTTCCTCCTCTATACACACTTCCTCCTCTACACACTTCCTCCTCTATACACACTTCCGCCCTCGAGACACACGGCCGCCTCTATACACACAGGCGGCCCGCGAGACACCACGGCCGCCGCGAGACACACGGCCGCCGCTAGACACACGGCCGCCGCGACACACGGCCGCCCGCGAGACACACGGCCGTCCGCGAGACACACGGGCGGCCTGCGAGACACACGGCCGCCGCGCGACACACGCCGCCGAGCGACACACGGCCGCCGCGAGACACCACGGCCGCCGCGATACACACGGCAGCCTGCGATACAACAAGGCAGCCGCGGCGGAAGCGGCGCCAGCTGGCAGGAGGAGAGAGGCTGGGCGGGCTTCTTGCGTGCTGGTCGGGCTGGCGTGGCTGGCGGGAGGGGGAGGGCGGGAGGGCGTGAGGGAAGGAAAGAGAGGGCGGGCGGGAGGGAGGGCGGGCGGGCGGGAGGGAGGGCGGGCGGGAGGGCGGGCGGGCGAGCGGGCGAGCGGGCGGGCGGCACGAAGGAGAGGGCGGGAGGGCGGGCGGGCGGGCGGGCGGGACTGGAAGGAAGGAGAGGGAGGCGGAAAGGAAGAAAGAGGAGGGCGGGAGGGCGGGAGGGAGGGAGGGCGGGAGGGAGGGAGGGGAGGGGAGGAGGGAGGAGGGAGGGAAGAAGAGGAGGGAGGGGGGGGAGAAGGAAGGAAGGGAGGAGGGAGGGAGGGAGGTAGGGAGGGGGGAGGGAGGGAGTGAGGGAGGGAGGGAGGAGGAGGGGAGGGGGAAGAAGAGGGAGGGAGGGAGGGAGGGAGGGAGGGAGGGAGGAGGGAGGAGGGAGGGGAAGAAGAGGGAGGGAGGGAGGAAGGAAGGAAGGAAGGAAGGAAGGAAGGAAGGAAGGAAGGGAAGGGAGGGGGGGAGGGAGGGAGGGAGGGAGGGAGGGAGGGAGGGAGGGAGGAGGGAGGGACGAAGAGGGAGGGAGGGGGGAGGAAGGAAGGAAGCAGGAAGGAAGGAAGGAAGGACGGAGGGAGGAGGGAGGGAGGGAGGGGAGGGGGGAGGGAGGGAGGGAGGGAGGGAGGGAGGGAGGGAGGGAGGGGAGGAGGGAGGGAGGGAGGGAGGGAGGGAGGGCGTGTAGGGAGGGAGGGCTGGGAGGCGGGAGGGAGTGAGTAAGGAGTGAGTGCGGGGGATGGGAGTTCTTTCTTTCATTGGGTCTTTCTTTCGTATTCTTTCGTTTCTTTCTTTATGTCTATGTCTTCATCTTTCTTTCTTTTTATTTCTTTATTTCTTTCTGTCTTTCTTCATTTTGTTTCATTTTCTTTTCTCTCTCTCGTTGAGTTATTTTTTTTCTTTCTTTCTTTCTTCTTTCTTTCTTTCTTTCTTTCTTTCCTCATATGTCTTTCTTTCTTTTTTTATACCATTAAAGGCTACACAAACTATTGGAAACTCTTTCCAAGCATAAACATTTAAGGAAGTTAAGACCCAAGTTCAGACTTTTAAAACAAGAGTTCTTTAAGGTTTGTTGTAACGATTGCTCCGAGTCTGGAAGTGTCAAATCCATAAGGGGAAGTTTAGTGAAAACACAAGCACAACAACCCAAAGCTGTGGGTAAAGAGCGTGATCGGAGTTCCAGTAACACCGTGTAATGAGTTTGTCTGAAACACGCCTTAGTATGGAGTAGCTGCTAACAACATTGTGTAGCAGTTAGCGCTAACGTACTATTTAAGTCCAAACCCAGGAAGTGAACCCTAAATGGTGAAATCCCGCAGGAGGGCTCCCCTCTAATGAGCAGGAGGGAAGTCATGTTAGGAGTCGTTACAGTTGTTTAGAGATTATTTAAACATTTTAGGATTAATTAATTAATTAATTGTGTCACATTTTAGCTGAGTGTTTATGAGAATGTCGATCATGCTCACAGCTAATAAATGTACTAGCTCATAGATTAATATTCATTACTGGTAATCCTGGCTATTATTATTATTATTATTATTATTATTATTATTATTATTATTATTATTATTATTATTATCAGTAATGAATAACATGAGATTATACTTGTGTTTTTGCTTTAGAAATATTTGAGATCTTCACAGTACTCTTCATAATGCCTTCAGTTTAAATGCTAATTGCGACACTAGCGTCTGACATACGACATACACCCGTACTGAACTTCACCCTTGGTTTCGATTCCCGTAGCCTCGGCCCTTGGTCAGTCGTGATGCCCCGCTGCCCTTCAGCAGGAGCATCCTGTAATTGTTTTGGCATTTTCCATTTGTTCTGTTAATCCCTGCATTGATTTGATGATGGCTTGCACTAGACACTTGATCAATAGCCCAGAGCTCAGGACTGGTATAATGTTACTGGGTATTTCCTGCGCTGTGTAAACGATACACACTTCCTCCTCTATACACACTTCCTCCTCTACACACTTCCTCCTCTATACACACTTCCTCCTCTATACACACTTCCTCCTCTATACACACTCGCCTCGAGACACACGTCGCCGCGAGACACACGTCCTCCTCGACACACTCGAACACACTCCAGACACACGGCTCCGCTAACACACTTCTCCTCGATACACACTCCTCCTAACCACTCCGCCTCGACACACTTCCGCCTAGACAACTCTCCTCGTGACCTCTCCAGCTTTCAGAGGAGATCTGGCGCGGCGGGCGGCGGTCGGGCGGGCGGGCGGCGGGCGGGCGGGCGCGGCGGGCGGCGGAACGAGCGGCGGGCGGGCGGGCGGGCGGGCGGGCGGGCGGCGGGCGGGCGGGCGGGCGGGCGGGCGAGCGGGCGAGCGGGCGGGCGGCACGGAAGGAGCGGGCGGGAGGGCGGGCGGGAGCGGGCGGACGGAAGAAGAGCGGGCGGGCGGCGGAGCAAGCGGGCGGGCGGGCGGGGCGGGCGGGCGGGCGGGGCGGGCGGGCGGGCGGGCGGGCGGGCGGCGCGTAAGAGGCGGGCGGGCGGGCGGGACGCAGCGGCGGGCGGGCGGGCGGGGGGCGGGCGGGCGGGCGGGACGGAAGGGGCGGGCGTGCGGGCGGGCGGGCGGGCGGGCGGGCGGGCGGGCGGGCGGGCTGGCGGCACGGAAGCAAGGGGGGGCGGGCGGCGGTGCGGGCGGGCGGGCGGGCGGGCGGGCGGGCGGGGGGACTGAAGAGGCGGGCGGGCGGCGGGCGGGGCGGCGGGCGGGCGGGCGGGCGGGCGGGCGGGCGGGCGGGCGGGCGGGACGGAAGGAGCGGTCGGGCGGGCGGCACGGAAGCAAGCAGCGGGCGGGCGGGAGAGCGGCGGGCGGGCGGCGGCGGGCGGGCGGGCGGGGGGCACCGAAGAGGCGGGCAGGCGGGCGGCGGGCGGCGGCGGGCGGGCGGGGGGCGGGCGGGCGGGGCGGGCGGGCGGGCGGCGGGGACGGAAGGAGCGGGCGGGCGGCACGGTAATCAATCATTTTCTTTCTTTCTCGCTTTCTTTCTTTCTTTCTTTCTTTCTTTCTTTCTTTCTTTCTTTCTTTCTTTCTTTCTTTCTTTCTTTACTTAATTATCTTTCTTTCTTTCTTCACTTAATCAATCAGTTTCTTTCTTTCTTTCTTTCTTTCTTTCTTTCTTTCTTTCTTTCTTTCTTTCTTTCTTTCTTTCTTTCTTTCTTAAAACAACAGCTTAAAAAAATAAGATTAAAACCCAAAGCTTATTTTTAAACATCTTGTCCTCTAAGCCCCAGAAATCCCAACCTTCATCAACCCCAGACCAGCTTCCTCAAACCCTCCTGTGCAGTTTATCGTCTGATTTCTAAACAGCATCGACGTTACCCTGAAGATCCGCAATCCTCTCTCGTATATCTGCATTAATGAGCGTTTCAGACTCGGGGTTACTGGGTTCAATGCCTCTCACTTGCTTTGTGTGAATAATTCAATGGCATGAACATATACATCAATACGAGGTGCTTATACTGAAGCAGCAATAAAACCTTCTCACCATCTGCGAGGTCTGTTCTGAACAAGCTGCTTATGGATGTACGCAACATTGCCAACAACAGCAAATGTATAACAACAACTTCAACCACAATCGGCTTTTCATTTCTTTCAAGCTTTTCACAGAGACGACCTTCACCCTCGTGCTCTTATTATTCATTTATAGTTTTCAGATCCTACACATTGCATTTTTTATTTGCAAACTTTGGTGCTCATACCAGGAGTTTTTGATACCTACACAATGAAGTGCAGAATCCTGGACTCTGGCTGTTTTCTACACGTCCGGCCGTAAGGCGGAGGTTTTCTAACGTACAACCCCGAGGAGCTATAATCTGACTGGATTTGTGCCCTTGGAACCAATGCACATCTGAAAACTAAAACATGTCAAAAGTACAGTTTCTTTTTTTTTTTTTTTTTATCGTTACTAGACACTTCGCCGAATGACGAGCTTTCATAAAACTTAATAAACCTTCGTAAATGTTTCACGACTCAATCAGACTTCCAATCGTGTTTGTTTTAATATCCGGAAAGATGAACTTGATGTAATGATCTGAGGATTTTATGAGTACAGAAGGAAGGGTGTAAAAGAGGCTTCAGGGCTTCAGTCCGCCTTCGTGCTCTGATCCATTAGATACACGGTTCACCTCCAGCTTTTTTAATCAGATGCCACACGATTAACAAGCTTCCTAGAAAACGAGCCTGTTTTTTTTTTTTTCTTTTTAAGCAGAAGATGAAGGTCAGGTTGGAAAGGTACGACTTCGGGGCAGCATGAGAAAGCGTCTTATTTAGAAAAGGGAAAGAATCGGAAGCTCGAGTGTTAGAAACAGTCGTGACTTCGGGGTGCGTTTGACCTCGGTGATGGACTGAGATTCGTATCGGATGTTCTCCGTGTCAGTTCTCTTGACCAGATAAATGCTGATTAACAGAAAATTTTCCAACAATTTTAAAAGAAAACCTGGGGATTTTAAAACATCAATTTCTTTCACTCTCACTCACTCATTTTCTACCGCTTATCCGAACTTCTCAGGTCACGGCAAGCCTCATCTCAGGCGTCATCGGGCATCGAGGCAGGATACACCCTGGACGGAGTGCCAACCCATCACAGGGCACACACACACTCTCATTCACTCACACACTACGGACAATTTTCCAGAGATACCAATCAACCTACCATGCATGTCTTTGGACCGGGGAAGGAAACCGGAGTACCCGGAGGAAACCCCTGAGGCACAGGGAGAACATGCAAACTGCACACACACGAGGCGGAGGTGGGAATCGAACCCCCAACCCTGGAGGTGTGAGGCGAACGTGCTAACCACTAAGCCACCGTGCCCCCCATGTTACACATTATTATTATTATTATTATTATTATTATTATTATTATTATTATTATTATTATTATTATTATTATTATTATTATTATTTATTTCATTTTCTGCTAGTAAAAAAGTTTATACAGTTACAAATTCTGCTAAACTTTCAACCACTAACGAAACCCCCTGCACTCACTACTAACTAAGTTTAAACACTATTTACACTTTCTGTCATCAATCGTTTGTTTTGTTTTTTTATATGTACATGTTTTAAGATCAGATTAAACTCTGCGGTTCTTTTCCCTCTTGGGGATTAATAAAGTACTCTGTCTACACTTTAGTTTTCCGCAGACGCTAATGTCTAGTAATGGATGACTACTGTACGTAAATAAATAATGTACGCTCGTACAAAATGTAGAGCCCTTAAAGGTACCCGGGTCGGAGCTTCGGGAGATCCTACGGTTCGTCAGGAGAGTCCGATCTTATCCGCTGAAAAATGGAGTGGGAGCTGGATTTCATTCCAATCTACACTTAATGTACTGAAAGCTAAGAGTAACTGATTAAACAGGTGGAGTCAGGTGTAGCTCCGGATCATGTCGAGTCTACCGGATGGGATTGGATCTCGCTGGTCTATATCGAGCGCTGCACTATAGAGTTTCAGTACATATACAGTAACCCTTGAGAAACTCTTAGGAAGCACAGAGCACTCAGATAGCTTTGGGTACTGAAAAGAAAAGAATTTCACTCAAGGAAAAATCTAAAATTGCTGAACCACAAAGCAGCGTTTAACAACATGATGACAATGAATCACTAATTACTAATGGAAAAAGAATGTACACGCACACACACACACACACACACACACACACACACACACACACACACACACACACACACACACACACACACACACACAAACACACAAACACACAAACACACACGCACACACGCGCACACATGCGCACACACACACACACACACACACATACACACAAACACACACACACACACACACACACACACACATACACACAAACACACACACGCGCACACATACACACACACACGCACACACATATACACACACACACACGCACACACACACACACACACACACATACACACAAACACACACATACACAAACACACAAACACACACACACACACACGCACACATGCACATACACACACACATACATACACACATACACACACACATACACACACACAGACACACGCACACACACAGACACACACATACACACAAACACACACACACACGCACATACGCACATACACACACATACACACACACAGACACACGCACACACACAGACACACACATACACACAAACACACACATACACACAAACACACACACACACACACACACACACACACACGCACACACGCACATACACACACATACACACACACATACACACACAGACACACACATACACACAAACACACAAACACACACAAATACACGCACGCACGCACACACGCACACACACACACACATACGCACACACACAGACACACACATACACACAAACACACAAATACACACACGCACGCACGCACACACGCACACACACACAATATACATTTGCACAAAAATACTGATTATATTAGACATGAATTCAACAAAAGGCTGTCTAAAGGAAGCTCCTGACAGGTTTGAGATATTCAGTAGAACTTACTGAGCAATAATCTGTCATTTGAACGAAATTTAATCCACACCTTCTTACCACATAAATGGTTCTTTATAGGTTCCTTAATAAAAGTTTCTCCAATAGTAAAAATTGAAATCTTCCAACAGGCAAACATTCTTCTAGCTTATATAAGTATTTTATTTTCTAACTTAAGACCCTAGGTTTTCAGTAGCTGATTAGATCGAGCGTCTTTGGTGTCTCGTATTTCATTTTTCATCAATGAGTCTAATAAACTAAAGCATTTAGGGCTCTTAATCGTTCTGCTTTGTAGTTCTTCACTGATTTATCGATCGTAGCTAAACACCGGGATTCGGTGTGGTGGCCATCTTTCGATTTTTTTTTTTTCCCTTCGGTTGTCATGGTTACCTTTCATCCCACTCCCCGAGATTCCACCTCCGAATATTAATTCTTTAATCAAAGCAGACATTTAAAAGGTTATTATTTCAAATCCTCCTTCACTATTTCAAAAAATCTCAAACTCATAACAAAGGAGATTTTATTAAGTTTCTCTCTTCTCCCTCAGGATGACTCATGACTCTGGTTATTTAATCCTACTCTTATGTAAACTGTTTATTAGCTCTTCACTACACTGACTCTATCTATGCTACCCTTCATTTCTCTGTCAAGTCTCTTAAAAATCAATTAAAGACAAAGAATTAGCTCGAATGATTCGGCTGAGATGAAACCTTGCTATTTTCCCTCCACTGTCTCGCTGCTTTCCTCATAATAAAGGAGAGAAGATTTTGTTATCCACATCCAGTAATGCTGCGTTATTAAACTCTTAAAGAGGCGGAAATCGAAAGTTGGAGATGTGTAACAAAAAACCCACACACACACGGTTGTTGGCGGTTTTTCCGGTGCTACTAGTTTTTCAGACTGATCTCTAGCCCTTTCTTTTAACTTTGGTCGGAGGAACGTTTCACACGTCTTGTTCCGAACGCGCCGTTATGAAGCACAGCTTTTCCCCCCAGAGTTACAGCCTACAGTGTGAAACATTAAGGTTTAACCATGTTACAGCTAGTCGCTAAGCAACAGACACCCGATCGGAAAACCTCATATCACATGCTTTGTACTGTACCTCAATAGACACACTGTGACTTGTGTGAGTTCGTTGCAGCATTCGATGAAAAAAATGTAAAAAATGAAGTTCGATGGTTAACGATAACACGTCAGTCGGCACCTCTGAGTGTCTGAGGAGGATTTACTTTTCCACGCTGACGTCAAACGACATGTTATTTGAAGCGATCGCATGCTGGGTTTGTCCGATCATTAACGTCGATGTGCAAATATGCAAATGAGAAGAAAGTCAGATCCCAAAAGGCCCAGGATTCAGTAGGAGCAGTGTGAAACCTCTCGGTACATCGACCCAGGATTGTGTTTACCTAAAGTTTGATATCACACATAGTTAATATGTGTAATTATCTTTTTTTCCTCATTATACTTTACGTAACTCATCACCATTCCATCCTTGTACGTAACTAGAACTTTTCCATATCTATAGACGTGTGTATTCCTAACTGGACCTCCCTCTGGTACGTTACACCCCCGATCCGCTCATTTAACCAAGAAAGAAAGAAATTTGAACATATTATAATTAGCTACCAAGAGGCGCAGGAAAAAACTCCCAGGATGCTTTAGTGTAGAAACAGAGCACCAGATCTGGTTCACTTACATCATCACACGGTGCTCGGATCATTACGGTTGATTTTCTGCTGTTGGTTTGTAGTGAAATAGCGCAGCGTATAGAGAATATATCACAGCGCTAATGTGAAGTGAGTGTGTTGGGGTAACTCATTTGCATATTCATATGTGTATGCAAATGATCTTTAGAGAGATGCATGTGTAAAGCATACAGATGTTTCCCGTAAAGAAAATCCAGATTAAAAATGCAGCTCTTTTCTCTTTTACCCTACTTCTAGAATATATATTTCATGATTAATATGATTAATAGAAATGAGTATAGACTTGTGAATGTATACTTCAGATGTCAGGTTCTACGCAGAACCTTGAAAAAGACTAGAAACTTTATTCTAAAAAAATAAAAAAAGTATCTGTGTGGAACTCTGAGAAAACGAAGACGTCAAACTTGGCAAAGAAGCTTTAATGCTTTAAAGGCTCTTTACTTGTTCCTTATGTCAAGCTGAGGGTAATAACTGAGAATCCGAAGAGTTTTAGAATCAGAGGATCTGGACTGCACATTAGGATGAAAAGAGAATAAAAAAATAATAATAATAATCAAAATCAATAAAATTAATAATAATAATAATAATAATAATAATAATTTACTATTACTACTACTACTACTACTACTACTACTACTACTAATAATAATAATAATAATAATAACAATAATAATAATAAATGTAATTAATAATTTAATACTACTACTAATACTACTACTACTACTAATAATAATAACAACAACGGTAATAATACATTTTTATTAATAATTAAATAATAATTATATAATAACAATACTACTACTACTACTACTTATAATAATAATAATAATAATAATAATAATAATAATAATAATAATAATATAATAATAATAATAATAATAATAATAATAATAATAATAATAATAATAATAATAATAATAGTTATTATTATTATTATTATTATTATTATTATTATTATTATTATTATTATTATTATTATTATCATCATCCAACATTTTAATGGTACTACAGTCTATAAAATGGCAAACAACATATTCAAATAAACTATTTCTAATCCAATATACTTTTATAAACCTTGTGACTCCCAGCATCTACAGCGGGTGATATTCTGATCTAATTAACTTTCCCTCTTGACATTTGCAATGCTCTGGGATTAAAAGTGCTTACGAACGCTCCTGGATGCAGACAGAATCGTGTCTCTTTATCGGCAGCTAGGAATGCGCTTCATGCAGATGCAATCACGGTGTGAAATCAATGCGACATAAACGTCAAGCAGGAACAGGAACGCGCTGCCAGATATACAGCCGGCGTGGAGGAAACTGCCTACAGACACCAGAGCTATGCAGAGAAGATCAGCATATCGCTAGTCAGATCGCTAGCTCAGCTGTAACGTAACTCATATCACACTCGTGTAGTTCCTCTGTGGTGTTTAAGTGTGTGTTGTGTGTCGTGTGTTACTCTCAATATGAAAATGATGAGAATAGTACAGAAAAAAGCTTAAAAGGAGAAGAAAAGAAAAGCAAATTCTCTCATCATTTTAATTCCTAAAAGATTTTTTTTCCCCTGAAGCATTACCACTGGGTTGAGTTCAACACGAAACCGTTAAAGTTTTCCAGATCCGAGATACCTAAAGGTTAAACTAGACTTAAGGCTAAAGGGTTTTTTTTAAATCAGAAGAATAATCCAGTCAAAGTGAAATCTAGAATCTTAATGATTCTCTGATTGTCCTGAAAGGGAACCTTTATATTGGGTGTAAAACCCTTCAATAATTAACTACTTCAGTGATTTTAGAATCTTAATAGCACTCCATGATTGTGGAATAATAATAATAATAATAATAATAATAATAATAATAATAATAATAATAATAATAATAATAATAATAATAATAATAATCATTCATTCATTCATTCATTCATTCATTCATTTTCTACCACTTATCCAAACTTATGTAACATAATAAATAAATAAATGAATGAATAAATGAATGAATGAATGAATGAATGAATGAATAAATAAATAGTTTCTCTAATTACAGATTACAAAGTAAATAAATGTATAATTAGTTTCATTAGAAGATCATTAGGTCATAAGATCTTAAGGTAATGTTAAGAACTGAATAACATTTATTTATTTATTTATTTATTTATTTATTTATTTATTTATTTATTTATTTATTTATTTATTTATTTGTTTGTTTGTTTGTTTGTTTGTTTGTTTGTTTATTTGTTTGTTTGTTTGTTTGTTTGTTTGTTTGTTTGTTTGTTTATGGGGTTCAACATGCACCTATTAATTAAAATGTTTTTTGATAATATTTTGTAATTGTATTTCGTACACAAAATAAACCGTGTGTGTGTGTGTGTGTGTGTGTGTGTGTGTGTGTGTGTGTGTGTGTGTGTGTGTGTGTGTGTGTGTCCTTTTAAAACAGTGACTGTGCCTCACGCTCTGATGTCTGTGTATGATTTAAAGGTCACTTTAGCCTTTGTCAACATCGGGGACATTTCAACACATAAAGCTTCATGTGACGTCTCAAAAGACGACCGCTTCTCTTTATTTACTCACAAACACACAATAAAGACGGACACACAATAACGTTGAACCCAAGCTCTTTAAAAGGCCTCAGAGGATTCTGGACTCTGATTGGTCGGAGGTTGTTGATTCATTTTCAGTAACAGTAGCAGTGACATTAGAGCAGCAGCAAATCACAGGGTTTTATACATTAGTGCAGTCACTCTGATAGGTTACTGTTCCCATAGTAACAGCTCATTCATGCCTACATCTCCTCCTCTAGCCTCCAAAGACACACCCACATATCCTCCTCTAGCCTCCAAAGACACGCCCACATCTTCTCCTCCAGCCTACAAAGACACACCCACATCTCCTCCTCTAGCCTCCAAAGACACACCCACATATCCTCCTCTAGCCTCCAAAGACACACCCACATCTCCTCCTCTAGCCTACAAAGACACGCCCACATCTTCTCCTCCAGCCTACAAAGACACACCCACATCTCCTCCTCTAGCCTACAAAGACACGCCCACATCTTCTCCTCTAGCCTTCAAAGACACACCTACATCTCCTCCTCTAGCCTACAAAAACACGCCCACATCTCCTTCTCTAGCCAACAAAGACACACCCACATCTCCTCCTCTAGCCTACAAAAACACACCCACATCTCCTCCTCTAGCCAACAAAAACACGCCCACATCTCCTCCTCTAGCCTCCAAAGACACGCCCACATCTCCTCCTTTAGCCTTCAAAGACACGCCCACATCTCCTCCTCTAGCATCCAAAGACACACCTACATCTCCTCCTTTAGCCTTCAAAGACACGCCCACATCTCCTCCTCTAGCATCCAAAGACACACCTACATCTCCTCCTTTAGCCTTCAAAGACACGCCCACATCTCCTTATCTATCCTTATTATCTTCAGACTCAAACTTTTCCTCTCCCAATCTTTCTTTATTTTCTTGTTTGTCCTCATGCTTTTGTTCTCTCTCTCTCTCTCTCACACTCTCTCTCTCCCTCTCTCTCTCTCTCTCTCTCTCTCTCTCTCTCTCTCTCTCTCTCTCTCTCTCTTTCTTCTCCATACGTCCTTCAGAAGTCTTTGTAACCACCGTCCTTTTCTCCGTCTCGCTGTGGACGCTAACAGCGCAGGAGGAAGCCGTCAGCACAGCTTCAGGAGTTCGCTCAGGCCTCGCCTCGGTCACGCCGAGGAAATGCAGATGACGGATGTGCAAAAAATAAACGTTTAAAGCCGAACAGTTTGAGTTAAAATCACTCCAAGTCTTAAATGATTTCATTATTCATTCGTCACCAAACAGGAATTGATAAAGTAACACATAGTTTTTTGTTAGCTGGTAAAATTCAGATTGATTTTTAGGAACAAATCAGTAAGTAAATGAAATGAATAATTATCATTGTGAAGGAGTTGATGAGTAATAAATCCTCTCAGAGCTCCATGTTCACATCAGGGTTATATCACAGCTCAGAACACAAGCACTTACTCTGTTCTCCCAAAGCAACAGAGGAATTAATTATACAACCCTGTTAGACAAACACACACACACACACACACACACACACACACACACACACACACACACACACACACACACACACACACAAACACACACACACAAACACACACACACACAAACACACACAAACACACACACAAACACACACAAACACACACACAAACACACACACACACACAAACACACACACACAAACACACACACACACACACACACACACACACACACACACACACACACACACACACACACACACACACACACACACAAACGCGTTAACACAGGTTAAAGCACCTAGTGGTTGGTGTTTGAGGTCGAGTGAAGGTGGAGGAGTTTAGGCATTGATGAGACTCGCATAAACAACAAAAGCATTGAGTTCAATGAGTGAATAAGTTTTTCCCCCCACACGATTCCTCTCTCTCTCTCTCTCTCTCTCTCTCTCTCTCTCTCTCTAATTATATTGAATTATTCTCTTCTCTTACTGTATACTTTTCTCTCCTCCTTTCATGTGAGAATATATATATTTTCTTTTCTTCTCTTATGCACTTTCCTTTTACTATTTTTCTGGCATTTTTTTTTATTTTATTTTCTCACTCTTCTCTTCTCTTCTCTTCTCTTCTCTTCTCTTCTCTTCTCTTCTCTTCTCTTCTCATCTCTTCTCTTCTACTTGATCCATCTTTTTCATTTCCTCTCGTCTTTTTGCTACATGCTTCATGTGTACACGGCTAAAGATATCGATGAAACTTTTATATTCCTGTATTGTGTTGTTTTGTGTTGTGTTGTTTTGTGTTGTGTTGTTTTGTGTTGTGTTGTTTTGTGTTGTGTTGTTTCTTCTCCTTTCTGTTGAACTCTAACTGAACTCTAAACCGATCTCACCAGCCAGTCTCAGAGCATTAGCATTAGCTTTATAATTAGCGTGAGCGCTTGCATGTTTGAGTTATTTGTGTATGTGCCAAGCCCAACCGGAGTGAGAGCGCAGACTCTCCAGAGCGAGTGGGAGGAAATCCAGCTTCCGCCGTGTGCAGCCGCGGACGGAACGGCCGATCTAACCTTTGAACAAATTGACTTGTTATTTCAGAACGTCAATACCAATGGCACGCTCGTTGTGGCTTGAAAGGCCAAGATTCGTATCGATTAGCAATTCTGACTCGAAAACGGCCGGCCATCTTTAATAGAGCCTTCGGATGAACTCGGGAAAGCGGTGTTAAATATTGCAGTAAACCCCGAGCTGGACTAAATGCCAGGAGATACGCTTCATTTAAAAGACTCGGCTTACAAAGTAGCTTGGAAGAAACGTAATTTAAGGACAATTAGCAAGTTTGCAGTTCGGCCCAATGCTTAGCTTCATGGCTGAATAACTTAGTTCACAAAGCTACAAAGTTTTTGGAGCACTAAAACAAACCAAGAACTTTTCCATGAAACTAAATAACACCTTTTAACCTCCACAGTAATTTCCCAAGAATAATACTTTATTATCTTTATTAAATTGCACTGTTTATTCGTTCAAAGTCCAAAATAACGGACGGACCGAACCGTCATCCGACTTCATCAGACTACAAACGTACAGTAATTAGCTTCTTATGGTTCTTGTAGCTTTCAAGCGCTTATGCCCCTTTTCCACCGAGGCAGTTCGAGTGCTGGCTCGGAGCCAGAGCCTAATTTAGAACTGGTTCTTTCTGTTTCGACCACCAAAGCGCCTAGACTTAAGAACCGCTTACGTCAGGGGCCGCGGGCGGGGCTACTGTTAGCGCATTTGATAATACACGTACACGTTTTATTTGATAATACACGACACGTACACGTTTTATTCGCCGCGTTTGGATGCCGATGTAGGTTCACAAAGCCATGAGCATTAACAGTAAAGCAACATCCACCATTGTTGTTGTGTTTGTCGCTGCTGCGCTAAAGTTGCTGGGACACGTGACACGTATACAGTGACGTCACACTCGGCGCTGTGATGGCTCTCTAGCTGGTGGAAAGGCAAACCGGTTCTTAGAAGGTTCTCAAGTGGAACCAACTTTGAACCAGCACCAGCGCTAGCTCTGAACCAGCACCCGGTTCTTTCCGGTGGAAAAGAGGCATTAGAGATTTTTTTTTTGTCTTATACTTGATTTATGCATTTAATTCTCGCTAAGTTCCACGGAAACACTTGACAAACTGAAATATTGCCCGTGTTTGAGTTTTTACACTGAAACAAATGAGAAAATAATCGTTCACAACGCCCTGAACTTGTGTAACATGATTAATCAGGTTAACTCCCAACTTGTGTGTTTGACTCTTTCTGTAAGTCTGACATGATCTTAATAATACCAGAGAAACTACAGCTATTCAGGACACAGTGAGAAAAAAAAATACAGTGAGCAATAACTCCATTTGTTGTAGAGGAGAAAAAATAATATATTACAAAACGATTTCCATCCCAGAAAGGTCAAATCCCATCATCAGCATGGACCTAATGAGTCCTTCAAGCTTTCCAAAGCTGAACCCTGACACTCGGCTGTGAAGAGTTAAACACTCCACCGAGGCCAATACACTCGAAATAAATATAAACTGACTCCAATTTTGCCTTCAGGTCTCTTGATGGTGTTTGGAGGAGTCTGTTATTAGCATCGTTTTCCATCCGAGATAAAAATGCGGATCCGTTTTTTTTCTGTCTATCCGAGATTTGTAGCATGAGATTTACTCTAAAGATGTAAACGAGTTACAGTTTGTTTTATTGTAACAACGTGGGATGTTTGTACTGTGCGGCAAATACGAAGATACTGTAATGCTCTTTAAAATCAGATTAAAGGTGAATTCTCGCTTTAGTTTCCATGGTGAAGTTTATGGAGACTTGAATGAAAAAAAAAATCACAGATACTGTATATTTGCTATTAAAATATGTTTACCAATAAAATATGAAACATTTATCATCATAGCTCAGTGTAATTGAATTTTGCCCCCAAGGAATAAACCTCCTGTTGTTCTTATATATGACTAATGCTCACTGTTTGTGAACAGCAACCGGAATATAATAATAATAATAATAATAATAATAATAATAATAATAATAATAATAATAATAATAATAAAATTAAATAATTAAATAAATAAATAAATAGTGATAAACAATTAACAAAATAAATAAATAAATAAATAAATAAATAAATAAATAAATAAATAAATAAATAAATAAACAGACAAACAGACAAACAGACAAATAAATAATAATAGTAATAATAATACTTTTACTACTACTACTACTACTACTACTACTACTACTACTACTACTACTACTAAATTAATTAATAAATAATGATAAATAATTAACAAAATAACATAAATAAATACATAAATAATAATAATAATAATAATAATAATAATAATAATAATAATAATAATAATAATAATAATACTCTTACTACTACTACT
Source organism: Tachysurus fulvidraco (assembly GCF_022655615.1). Taxonomy (NCBI): domain Eukaryota; kingdom Metazoa; phylum Chordata; class Actinopteri; order Siluriformes; family Bagridae; genus Tachysurus; species Tachysurus fulvidraco. The sequence goes on along the minus strand of NC_062543.1, from coordinate 1,969,121 downwards.
ACTACTACTACTACTACTACTACTACTAATAATAATAATAATAATAATAATAATAATAATATAGCTAAAAAAAGTTCCCCCAAAGCTTGTTTTCACCTTGGAGATTATTTGCATGCTCTTCACAACAAGGCCAAGTGAAATCAGGAAGGCTAAAGTTCACCACAACCAATTTGTTTACTAATAGACCTGCAATTAAGGGTCTGATTTAAATGTAAGAAGTGCAGCATGGCAAATGAAAACAAGTCCATTAAAAACATATCAGAGCTGCGCTAGCCCACCTGCCACGATCGCGACATTAAGAAGCTAACGACGCCTTCACTGCAATCTGCTGTTGCCATCACATTGTGACGCTGTTAAATCCTTCTCTATGATTACCGCCGCAAATGAACGTAATGACGGGGCTAAATCCTCTAATTTACAAATCTGCTTTTTAATTAACTGATTTGCATTGTTTAGTATTTTTCCCAGCGCTGATCAATCTTTCTGACTGTAATAAAACCTTTCGCTTTTTAACAACGAGCAAAAGGAACATTGTTGACCGTCTAAAAATATAAACAAATATATAAACCACTCGACTCAAAAGTATAGAAGCTCATTTGTGTTACTGCTAATAACTTTTGTATTGGCTCATAACTATCAGGAGACACTAAGCCGTAAATATGAGATAGTACACGAGTATCGAGATACCAAGACATACAGTAATTATGAGAAACTAACTCATATGTATGAGGAAAAAGTCATATCAGGTCATAATTTTTCAGTTTTTATGATATTAAGTCAAGTATGAGATACTAAGTCATAAATATGAGACATCAAATTGCCATAATGAGATCAAATGAGATAGTGATAATCATGAGACATTAAGCGATAATTATGTGACGTTTATTCACAATACTATGACATTTTAATTTTCAGAATAATATCTCATAATTCAGAATGATGAGATATTATAAGATGTTAAATTGCAATTTTGTGATTGTAAGTCAATATTTTAAGATGCTAAGAGATAATTATGAGATGCTATTTCATATGTATGAGGTAAGAAGTCATACGTTTGAGATATTAAATGATTAGAAAAGCAAGACACTAAGTCAGAATTATGAAACACTGTCATAGTATAAATTATATAAATAATCATTTCATTTCATTTACATTTTAAAAGACATTTTAAATTTAGATACAAAGTCTCATAATTATGAGATACTAAGTCAGAATTACAAGATACTCACAAACTTATGAGACACCAAGAACGGATTATGAGATTTTCATAATCATAAGTTAAACTTAAAGATACTAAATCATACTTTTAATATACTTAATAATTTTAAGATACCGTGCCATAATTATGAGATAGTGTTTTATATAAGGACTGTGACGTCCCAGGCTCCAACAATAGTATCTTAAAGTTATGATTTATCTCATAATCACATGATTTAAAATGAAATGATGACTTATGTTTAGGATTTTTTTATCTCATAATTCTGAATCGTTTTCTCATCGTTTTGAATTGAAGTAGCAGTAACAGGCTTCCGTGTAGGAGGAACTTCCTCGAGAAAGTTTAAAGCATATACTTTTCACACAGCTCCATATTTAAAGCAGGAGCTAAAGCCTTTTAGAGCTGTGTGCAGAATCGACAGGATTACTGATACTGTAGGACCGATGCACTTTGTGAAAATGCTTTTTTTTTTTTTTTTTTTTTTTTAAAGTCATCAAGGTTAATGCTGAGAAGGTTTACATCAAGCTTTACGCTTCGTGACGTCCTGGTCTTTTGTGCCACTGTTTAGATGAATATATATATATATATTTTAATACAGTATATATATATATATTTTCTTAAATATTAAAAATATATATTTGAATATGAAGATTGGTGTGAATATAAACCGCTGTTAAAAAAAAGTGTAGAATCTTCAAATCTGATTGGTCAGAAGGTGAGTAATAATTAAATAAATAAATAGATAGATAGATAGATAGATAGATAGATAGATAGATAGATAGATAGATAGATAGATAGATAGATAGATAAATAAATAAATAAATAAAATCATTGATATAGTAAATTTATTTTGGAGGAAATGTTTGTTTAGCATTTATGGAAGGAGTCTCCAGTGTCCTGGTAAAGGTCTGATATCGAGAAGTTTACACTTCGTGGTTTCATTTAAGCGGTGCAGTTATAAACGGATAAGAAACTACACCCAATAATCTTTGGCAAATTGGTTATTTCCTGCTGAAATTATTAAACAAGGCATTAGTCTGTCATGGACGTTGTCTGTACAGTAATTTAAATGACTATTTAAACCTTTTTTTTTTTTTTATTTGCTGATGAATCCGAGTTAAATGCAGGTATGAAGAGAAGACGTGAACCTCCAGACACCAAACGACAGGCCGAGTCGTCCGTAGTGGTAAACCAGCTTCAGAATGGAGATCATCCAATACCATCTGGTCCACCAGCTGTAGCTTGGCACAAATGTTTTGGTCATGCTGCTCGACCAGCTCTTACCAGCTTGGCCTATGTTTTGGCAGCTGTGAGCTGGTCAGAGAGAGTGATAACAGGGGGAACGACAGACAATTCACGCTAAAGAACTGGACTGAAGAATAGACTGGGGTCAATTATTTGGATTTTTTGGTGGATTATATCATACTCAATAATAAAATGGACAGAACTAATATTGCAGGTTTGTTTACATCCTTCACCTTTACAGCACGATGTGTGTGTGGGGGGAAATTCAGAATGACAAATTCAGAATTCTTTGTATTATAAAGTACTTTTTTGACCTGTAACAATACTAGTGTATATATAAACTTATTTATTTACTCATACCGCTTATCCGAACAACCTCGGGTCATGGGGAGCCTGTGCCTATCTCAGGCGTCTTTGGGCATCGAGGCACTTATTTATTTATTTGTTTCTTTATCACTAACAATCTTGTCGTTAGATTGATTCTGATCGATTTCTTTCAGATCTAGATTATCTATATCTATATATATAGTACTGTACGTGTATAATTATAATTCCATAAACACTCTATATAAATATTTTGTTCTTTATTTCCTTCTTCTTTCCAAAAATTTTCATTATTTATTTATTTTTTACATTGTACAAATGCAAAAGGAGTAATAATGGAATGAAATTGTAGTGAGAGATGATGCAATAGCTCTTTTCTTTTTTCATTCATTCATTCATTCATTCATTCATTCATTCATTCATTCATTCATTCATTCGCTCATTTTCTACCGCTTATCCGAACTTCTCGGGTCACGGGGAGCCTGTGCCTATCTCATGCGTCATCGGGCATCGAGGCAGGATACACCCTGGACGGAGTGCCAACCCATCACAGGGCACACGCACACACTCATTCACTCACACACTACGGACAATTTTCCAGAGATGCCAATCAACCTACCATGCATGTCTTTGGACCGGGGGAGGAAACCAGAGTACCCGGAGGAAACCCCCGAGGCACGGGGAGAACATGCAAACTCCACACACACAAGGCGGAGGTGGGAATCGAACCCCCAACCCTGGAGGTGTGAGGCGAACGTGCTAACCATTAAGCCACCGTGCACCCCTTTTCTTTTTTCAATTCTAACAAAATAATAATAATAGCAATAATAATAATAATAATAATAATAATAATAATAATAATAGCAATAATAATAATAATAATAATAATAATAATAGCAATAATAATAATAATAATAATAATAATAATAATAATAATAATAATAATAATAATAATAATAATAATAATAATAGCAATAATAATAATAATAATAATAATAATAATAATAATAATAATAATAATAATAATAATAATAATAATAATAATAATAATAATAATAACACCCAATTTCCAATTTGTTTTACAAAAACAGCTAAAACCTTGACTTTATTATAATCTACTCTTTTAATACTTTACCATGCCAACATAATGCTCTTTCTTCACTTTCTTCAAATAAATAAAGAAATAAATATATATAAAATAAACCTCTTTCCCTCAACTACCCGCCAGGTCATGACATCACTTTAGCTTATCATTTTCCAATAAACTCTCTCCTTTCCAGCTTATCCTATATATAAATATAACTAAACTAAATGGTTTAACCTTCAGTACACTTCCAGCGAGCGTGCCCTTGAACCCATTAGAAGTGGCACTCGAAAGTCTGCGAGAAGTCCTGAAAAAAGTGCAAAGTGAATTATTTTCTTACAGCCAACTGCTTTTAGATCTCTGACCAGTCCTGACAGGATTAGGGAGGAAAAAAAACCGCTGCACCTCCAGAATATGATTAACAAGAAAAAAGAAAACAGTACAGAGGTGAAAGTGGCCCAGTGCGATTGCTTTAAATAACCAGCAAAGTCATCAAATCCTTTAATTAGAAAAGTTTCATGTTGTTACTTTATAATAACAAAGCCTTAACTTTATCATTATCACTCCACCTTAATGATTACGTGGTAAAGGCAAATAATTTTTAATCATTCATTCTTCTTATGATGGATATATTTTTGAGACACGGTCACAGTTGTTTAGCCACAGATGTTTAGTAGCATTAAAGGGTTTGTTGAACAGATAATAATAATAATAATAATAATAATAATAATAATAATAATAATAATAATAATAATAATAATAACAATAATAACAATAATAATGACTATTATTATTGTTATTATTGTTATTATTATTATTATTATTATTATTATTATTATTATTATTATTAATATTAATAATAATAATAATAATAATAATAATAATAATAATAATAGCAATAATAACAATACTACTACTACTACTACTACTACTACTACTACTACTAATAATAATAATAATAATAATAATAATAATAATAATAATAATAATAATAACAATAATAATAAACACCCTGATATTTATGGGATGTAAATAAAATAAAATAAAAATAAATCTATTAAACTTCTGAAATTTAAAAATGGAATACAATTGAAGGTTTTTTTTAAATAAATAAATAAATAAATAAATAAATAAATAAATAATAAAAATATTTTGTATGTAAGGTTCAGCTAAGCGGAACTGTTATTATTATTATTATTATTATTATTATTATTATTATTATTATTATTATTATTATTATTATTATTATTATTATCAAAATGATCATGTATTTCCTGTATTTAGAAATATTCATATAAATTACAACTGCTAATAATAATAACAAACAATCTGACATGATTAAGACTAAACAGAAATGTGCCACTATAAAGCAAAAGTAAAATAAAAGTCTTTATAATTATCCTGGTTAATAATTTTTGTGCCAGCAAGGGAAACCGTAACCTGATGAAATCGAATAAAATGAAATCATCATTAAAAAAAAACGTAATTTCTTTTTCCACTTCCAGCTGTGCACACATCTGGTCTGAAAGGATCAGGCATCAAGAGTTGTGTTTTTGGAGGTCCATCATCGCAAATTTTATTAATTTGGTTAATTTTAAAACTCACTTAAGACATTTAATATTCTGAGCGAAGTAGATGCAGGAAACTGAAAGCGGAGAGTTACCATGCAGCCTGTGGAGTCGAGTCGTCTGTCAGAAACACACTTGAAGTTCTTCCTGCAGCCGCCGTTGTCCTTGGAGCAGTCTCTCACCGGGCCGAACGACGCCAGCAAATCGTCTACTGTCTCAAAGTGGGTGGACATCATGGCCTCTTCCCTGGAGACGGAACAAAAACGAGCGAGAGTTAGGAGCGTTCAGGGAACAACAAAGCGAGATGAGATCATGAGGTCAACAGCAATAACAGGAGGACATGCTGTGGACATGGTGACATTTACTGCAAGTACAAACACCGCAGAGAGAATTGAAGAAAGGGGAAAACGGAAGGAAAGAGTGAAGGTAAAGGAAGAATACTGTATAATGGATACTTCTCGTTCAATTCTGAATTTTACAAAAGTGTGATTACAGAAATATTTAAACATCAGCTAAAGACCTGTAGTTAAAGGTCTTTAGACAAGTCCTCGGTATAACAGCGACTACAGGAAACGACACGTTAAAAGGTGATGACGAGTTTGGAGCTGTTTGCAGCAGAAGATTAATTTAATTCTTCAAAATGTCCTTAAATATTCACCCCACATTTTAACAGATTCGTTTACGTTTAACCGGCGCCATCTGTAGCTGCTCTGAGAGTTTGCCATGATCTCGTTCCATCCTCATACTGGTGGCTCTAAGACAAGAATCATAGCGGTGCTCACACTCGGAGATTTTAATAACCTGCCAGACGTTTGTTGTCAGACATCTTTGCATGCTTTGGAACATCGTCGGTTGCCAGATTATGCTTTTTCATCCCTCAACTCGTGACCGAAGGATTCTTTTAAGACGTGCAATTTCATCCGTGACAGAAAATCAAGCTTATGGTATAAACCAGTTTTATCGCTGCTTGGTGGTGGAGGCAAAATATGTGCACCCCTGACCATCAGCCCTATATTGTGCTTGTTGAATATGCCATTCCATATTTATTCCCCTTTTGCTGCTATAATAGAATATAAACCTTTATCCTGTCACATATACTGTACATTACAGAACAGTAAAAAATTCTTTCTTCGCAGATGCCAACTTTGGAAGTTGGGTTCAGAGATCAAGGTCGGCCATGATACAACACCCCTGGAGGAGGGGAAGGGTTAAGGGTCTTGCTCAAAGGCCCAACAGTGGCAGCTTGGCAGTGCGTGAACTAGAGCTATAAGGAAGGTCTCAGACCAGGACTAGCTGAGATTGATTCAAGATGTTAATTTTGTAAGGAATTACATCTTTTGAAACTTTAGGTTAAACCCCTGACCGTATTTAGCAAGAGCCCAAGACAAGTCCAGGTACAAATGCCAAAATGTCAGAAACAATAATAATAATAATAATAGAACAGCTTAGTAACAATATCAAAACCAAACAGAAGGCAAGTCTGTGCACTTCTAACTGAGGAGCATCAACTGTAATGAAATGACCAAGTAATGTGAAAAGCCCTGCGGTAATGTGATTACCGATGAAGCGGAAAGATGCCAAATACTGCTTACGGACAGAAACTTGGCGAGAGATCTCAGACAATGATGTTACATCGCTTTCTCTAGACCGAGGTCGTCTCGGTCGTTGCTAATTCACGGTATATTCTGACCTCGAGGGAACCTTTGAAATTGTATACAAGCATCATAGAACAGATCCACTCAGTTGAACAACTAGAAACAGGCTTATAATAATAATGATTCACCGATTCATGCAGATACAGACGAGGACCTTCGGTTGTACTCAGCCTTATGTTTCCTTGCCTCACAAAGAAGGGGAAAAATTATATTTACCCTTTTACTTGCATACCAGCGTATTTGCTTACGAGGTCAATATGTCCCTCGAAGATTTACCGCAACCGGGCCATCCTTCGACTTCTCAAACATAGGAAAATGTAGAGAATATTCAAGAAGTGGCAACGTTTACAATATCATCTTTGTACTACCGAAGGATTAGAAGAAGGTCAGATTTTAATGCAAGAACTCGGCAAGATGCGTCAAGTCTTCAATCGTGTTGTTGTGTGAGGAAAGTTCACAAAGGGTGTCAGGACTCGGATGTATGGGTATGACCAGTGTTGTGCTAGTTACTAAGAAATAGTAACTAGTTACCAGTTACTAGTTACTTCACTCTCACTCACTTTCTACCGCTTTATCCGAGCTACCTCGGGTCACGGGGAGCCTGTGCCTATCTCAGGCGTCATCGGGCATCAAGGCAGGATGGACGAAGTGCCAACCCATCACAGGGCACACACACACTCTCATTCACTCACTATTTTCCAGAGATGCCAATTAACCTACCATGCATGTCTTTGGACCAGGGGAGGAAACCGGAGTACCCGGAGGAAACCCCCGAGGCACGGGGAGAACATGCAAACTCCGCACACACAAGGCGAAGGCGGGAATCGAACCCCGACCCTGGAGGTGTGAGGCGAACGTGCTACCCACTAAACCACCGTGCCCCCAAGTTACTTCATTCAAATTCAAATGCAAATCAATTACTTTGTTGATTACTTGCACCAACAAGTAATGCGTTACTGTTAAAAGAACGTTCTTTATTGTTCCCATTAATGCCCCTTTTATGCGTTATGGTCTATACAAACACAACACTGTCCCTGTCTAACAGTCCGGTTAAAATCTAGTCGCTGTTGTTTGCCTGGAGGGGCTTGAGTCAGTTCGAGTGTGTCCACCGACACCGGGTTAGCTTCTAGCTTCTTTGAGGTGTGTAGTTTCTACCTCCAGACTGGAGTTGCTGTTTGTCGCAGTAGATCGGACCTTCGAACAAGAAAGACACAGCTTACATTTGACTAAAAGCTTTTTGTCTTTATGCTCAACTAAAGTGAAATAATGAGCATATTTGCACTTTGAGAGACTCGTCTTGCCCTCGCCTCGCCTCGCCGTTACCGCCGCACATACACGAATAAACGGAGCAGTGCCGCATCTTCGTGTTTCCAGGTCGGCATCCACCGATCCTACAATGCGTCACTGCTCTAAACAGGTCAGTCTGTAGGCTACACTTCGGCCTAAATGAATTCATTTAAAAAAGTAACAGACAAACGCAGCGTATGGTAACGCTAATGGAGTTACTGTGTTTAAAAAGTAATGCGTTAGAGTATTAGTTACTGTTAAAAGTAACTGCGTTACAGTAACGCGTTATTGCCCAACACTGGGCATGACCCTGAAACCAAGCCCAGTCAGTGGAAGGCACCAACATGTCCACAACCATATAAAGCATGTCAGGTCAAAATAATGATGAGAAAGGTTTTTGACATTAAATGACTTATTCCTAGAGAGTTTGTTCACCCTTTTAAACTGAAGTGATCAGTCGATAAGAGGCAAAAAAAAGAAGAAAAACATCCGGAGAAGTGCTGCTCCAAGAACTGGTCCCTGTAACGGTTCGATGAACAAAAACGACATGGTTATCACTTCTCATCCACCGTAATCATCAGATCTCGCTCCTTACGACTTCTTTCTCTACTCCGACACGACTGTAGGCAATGTTTCTAGGAAATAGAGAAATGCTGTGTGTCCCATCACAAGGAGCGTACTTTAAAAGAGGAGCGTACTTTTTTACGATTCCGGAAATGATCGGGTCCCTTCCGCCGTTTGTACGAACAGTTGCGGTGTGTTTTTACTGCACACGATCGGAGTACGCGGATGTGACGCCTCTGATCCTATCGGCGCCGACTGCTATAGCAGACGACACCAATGAAGTGAGAACGAGAGTGACAGGCTAGAGGAGGATAAGAGGGAAGCCTCGGAACAAAGGTATCTAAATGTCACGGGAACGATGCAGAAAGTAGAGAGATTTATAATAAAAGCTCAGTGTAACATCTTAGTGTGTACAAGCCAGTACAGCGGGGGTGCTTGCTAGCGTCTGCGTCTGCCAGCTAGAACCTTTTGGTGAAAAAATCATACGACGAATCGTTCTCTACAATCAGCGAGAACAATAACACATGCTAGTGCATGCTGTGTGCCCAGAACATAAGTTAAAATGTTATGTAAAATATTTAGGACGTTTTGTTTTTGCATCTTTATTCGGGTTATGTAAATGAGATGTGTAAGACAGGCCTCCCGAGGTTGCCAGATATAGCTTTAGGAGCACCTAAAGAAATAGAAATCAGAGCTAGAAAATAGATACCGAAGAATAGAATAGCACTCGATGTTGCACGTCTAAAAAATCTTTATAACTTTAGTGTGCGATTCTGTTCATTAGTAATTCCACATTTGCGTAATTATTTGCACAATGTGATGGTGCCTCATTGTTTATCCAACTTGGTCTTAGATCCAAGAATAGAATTATACAATAAACTGAGTCACGTCTCAATTGGACTCAAACTCCACCCTCATTTGTGTACTGTAGTTCTCACGTTACTACTGATTATTAAAACCTGTCATACACCAATTTATGCCTCATTAAGTGTTCTGGATTATTCATTCGTTCATTTTCTACCGCTTATCCGAACTTCTCGGGTCACGGCGAGCCTGTGCCTATCTCAGGCGTCATCGGGCATCGAGGCAGGATACACCCTGGACGGAGTGCCAACCCATCACAGGGCACACACACTCTCATACTACGGACAATTTCCCAGAGATGCCAATCAACCTACCATGCATGTCTTTGGACCGGGGGAGGAAACCGGAGTACCCGGAGGAAACCCCCGAGGCACGGGGAGAACATGTAAACTCCACACACACAAGGCGGAGGTGGGAATCGAACCCCCAACCCTGGAGGTGTGAGGCAAACGTGCTAACCACTAAGCCACCGTGTCCCCGATTCTGGATTAGCTAATACTAATATTTGATACGTGTGTGCATATAAAACATTGCACATTAGCATAGTAAGTAAGTAACAGCATATGAACACTTTTTGCTAAATGATTAAAAAAACATAAGGCATCGATGAAGTGTCGATGATTCATGGTGTAATGCTTGTGTGTGAGTGTGTGTGCTGTGTATGTGTGTGTGTGTGTGTGTGTGTGTGCCAAGCAGAAATCCCTGGCCAGCTCTCTCTCTCTCTGAGCAGGTGTGACTTCTGATGTGCGACTGCCTCATGGGTAATTATAAGCATCCCTCTTCATCCACGCTGTCCAGCCAGACGTTAATCTAATACAACATGATTTCCCTCAGCAGGAAAGCTGGCACTGTGTCCGTACTGACCATCGGCACAACCGGATCGACGGACATCCCGGGTTACAGGTGGCCGATAAGCGCGATACCAGGCGACTCATTACGCGTGCAATGACACATGAATACACAGCGCTAATAAGAATATGCTAATCCAACTAAAGATCTGTGCGACTTCACGCTTCCTGATCTTGTTTGCTACAGCTTTATAAAGGATAATAAGGTACAGCATGTGCACAACACACATTCTTCTTTCGGAAATTCATTTAGCTAATAATTCGTCGCTGTGCAGAACGTTCGCGGTGGGACGGGTGTGTGCGCGAGTGTGTGTGTGTGTGTGTGTATGTGTGTGTCAGGTGAAATCAGATTTTCCTCCTAAGTCCCAGGGAACGTCTCTGATTGAATCGAGGCCTCTGTTTCCTGGCAAATGAAAGCCATTTTTTTTCCTTTCGCACGGTTTCATAATATCGGCCACTCCAGAGCGTTTTAATCGCTCCACCACAATTCCCTCTTTCTGTTTCTCGAGACGGCTTAATCGAGTTCCGTAGAAAACAGCTGTAAAGCAAAATGTAGTAAATATAAAAAAAACCCGGCCCTGTGGGTTAAAGGAACATGATGGACAGATCTACACTGTTACACACTCTAGTGGCTCATATAAAGAACCCAAACTGGTTCCATCACTTGCTTCATACAGGTTTGTTTTGAAGGTGTCACTGAAAGGAACCTGATGGTGTTACATGGTTCTCTTTTAGAATCGTTTAAAGATTTTTTATTATTATTATTTTAATTATATACAAATATAGACACAAAATACAGCTAATCTAAATACATTATACATTTATTTCAACATTGTGGTTAGCACGTTCTCCTCACACCTCCAGGGTCAGGGGTTCGATTCCCGCCTCCGCCTTGTGTGTGTGGAGTTTGCATGTTCTCCCCGTGCCTCGGGGGTTTCCTCCGGGTACTCCGGTTTCCTCCCCCGGGCCAAAGACATGCATGGTAGGTTGATTGACATCTCTGGAAAATTGTCCGTAGTGTGTGTGTGTGTGTGTGAGTGAATGAGAGTGTGTGTGTGCCCTGTGATGGGTTGGCACTCCGTCCAGGGTGTATCCTGCCTCGATGCCCGATGACGCCTGCGATAGGCACAGGCTCCCCGTGACCCGAGACGTTCGGATAAGTGGTAGAAAATGAATGAATGAATGAATGAATGAATGAATTAATTAATTTATTTATTTCAACATAAATAACCCTAATCTAATAAAATCAACACTTTCATCTCTACATTTAGCCAAAACACCCAAAAGTAATGGCACTGACCTCATTGGTGAAACATTTTAATATAAAAGGTTTTTTTCTCTCTAAGGGTTCTACATAGACCCTTTTTTTTTTGGAGAAAGGTATAGTTTTTTCACCGGGGTTCTACAGTACGTATAACCTCGAATAACCTCTTAAGAATTCTTCTTCTTAATAGTGTAAAGACTGACTAATTAGTTTGGGTAAAGTGGTAATTAAAGTGGTAGTGAAAAAGATTCTGTATGCTAGCGGTTGAATTGATATAAAATTTGATGAACACCAAACTTGCCTCCTAAAAATTAAGGTTCCTTAAGGGTTCCTTGGAGAGTGAAAGGTACTAAGTTGCCTATAAAGGATGTAAACTGACCTTAAAGCTACAGTAAGTCATTCTGATCTTCTGTTTCTGTAGATGTTCTCTTCAGAGTTCAGCTCATGGTTTTCTTCACGTTCCTCATACAGTACCTTCACATTCCTCGTACCTCCCAGAGCACAGGATTGGCTAAGATGTGTTACTCGAGATAAATAAATCCTTGCAGGTAATTTTGGTTATGCTTCGTGATTGGTGAAGCAGAAACGTCCTCAAACCACTTTATATTCAACAAGGTCCAGTTCCTGTGAGCCAGTGCTCTTCTTCCAGTCTATAGACCTCCAATGTGGATGTGGTAAAAATGCTGGTCTGCTCACCACGGCTGTGAAGAGTGTTTATTTGAAGGACCTCAGCGATCCGCTCAGCTCGAACCAGTCTGCTCATTCCCTTCTCTCACCCACAAGATATTCTTCTGCAGAACTAGTAAGAATGTATTTATTTTTTGTTCTTTGCTTTTCTCGGTATGTCGTGGAAACTCTAGAGACGGCCGCGTGTGAAAACCCCAGGAGAAAGTCCAGCAGAATCTGAAATACTGAAACTAACCCATCCGTGTTCGCACCAACAACCGTGTCAAACTTGTTGATGTCTGGGATGATGTCAGACTCTGTATGATGTATTGCTTCTACATGGTTGGCCGATCATCATCGTCATCATCCTCATCAGTTCCTGGACAATTAGCTGGTGATCGTATGTTAGATAACGGAAAGTAACCATTATATTCATGTCCAGCTAAAACCTAGCAGAAGGCGATCAGGGATTAAACGGCATAATTTGCTTCTTAGCTGAATTTTTATACACGCTGATGAAAACGTTAAACACACAGGATGTCTCAGTGTGTGTTTAACGATGCATAATTACTGTTAATCAGCAGCGATTAGCTTCACAGCCCCGTTTCGCCGCGTATTTCCAATTCTTACTTCTATCCACCGAGGATCTATGAAATCTATATCACACAGTCGTTATAGACTCCAGAGAATTGCTGTCAATAAATAGAGACATTAACAGGCCAGAAGGACATGGTGGATCCATCAGAAACACACGTCTTACCATCGATTTTAATGCGTCGATGGATGGCAAGCGCCAGAGCATGGTGAGGCGTGAGAATTATGAACCGTCGTCCGTTTAAAAAGTTATTACCCTCTAAGGTAGCCATGCCTCGTTTCTTTCTACAAATGTCTTTATGGTTTCATTGCAGTCAGGAACCCAGCTGTAGTGTCAGGCCTCCATCAGCAGCTACTAAGCTGTAAAGACTTTAATTTAAAAAAAAATCATAAATTAAAAAATTTGTTATATTTTTAATTTGTAAAATAAAGTTTGATTAGGGGGCACAGTGGCTTAGTGGTTAGCACATTCGCCTCACACCTCCAGGGTTGGGGGTTCGATTCCCACCTCCACCTTGTGTGTGTTGAGTTTGCATGTTCTCCCCGTGCCCCGGGGGTTTCCTCCGGGTACTCCGGTTTCCTCCCCCGGTCCAAAGACATGCATGGTAGGTTGATTGGCATCTCTGGAAAATTGTCCGTAGTGTGTGTGTGTGTGAATGAGAGTGTGTGTGTGCCCTGTGATGGGTTGGCACTCCGTCCAGGGTGTATCCTGCCTCGATGCCCGATGACGCCTGAGATAGGCACAGGCTCCCCGTGACCCGAGAAGTTCGGATAAGCCGTAGAAGATGAGTGAGTGTTGTCAGGCTCGATGTTCTATTATTCTTGTTCAAAAAAATAAATAAATAAATAAAAAGAGTTCAAGGTGATATAGGATAGCGAAGAACGGGAAAAGAACAATCGATTCTCCTGTGAAGCGGGACGGACGGACACGAGACAAATGCATGTAGATATTTAATTCGCCGCTCTGCTCTGCAGCGAGACTTCAAAGCGAGCACGAGCAGCCCGTCGAGCCCGTTTATGTCCGACCTCTTTCTGTTCATTACGCAGACAAGAAGCACCAAAAGCGTGTTGACTTTGAAGAATTTCCTTTCTGTTTGTCAGATTTTGGCTGAGCAACAAAGAGAAATATGGCAGAAGTTCTCAAAAGGAATGACTCAATATTTATTAGCCGATGAAAGAAGTCTAGATTCATTTTGAATGAGGTGTAGAGAGGTTAGTTCAGTCTGAAACACAATTCCTTTTTAGACTTAGCAAAAGGCTTTAAAATATAAAGAACTTTTTTAGCTCATCACTGGATCAGAATTATTAACACATTCATCAATGCATTTCTTTTTAAAAATGAACCTGAGGTGTGAGAGTAGGATGATGATGAGGATAGAGGTAGGTGGAAACTGATGATTCGCTGTGGCGAAAAAAGAAAAACAATAACAAGAAGAAGAGAAGAAGAAGAACAACAACAACAACAACAACAAGAAAGAAAAAGAAGAAGAAAGAAAAAGAAGAAGAAGAAGAAGAAGAAGAAGAAGAAAAAGAAGAAGAAGAAGAAAGAACAAGAAGAAGAAGAAGATGAAGAAGAAGAAGAAGAAGAAGAAGAAGAAGAAGAAGAAGAAGAAGAAGAAGAAGTAATATTTTAAAAGTTAAAGATTCAAAAAGAAACTAAATTTTGATATCAACCATCAAGCAAACTGCTTAGAAATGAGATAAAAGAATGCACGAAAACCTTTAGGCTATAAAAGAAAGAAAGAAAGAAAAAAAGAAAGAAAGAAAGAAAGAAAGAAAGAAAGAAAGAAAGAAAGAAAGAAAGAAAGAAAGAAAGAAAGAAAGAAAGAAAGAAAATGAATGTAGTAATACATGGTTTTTTTTACACGTTAGAAAGAGAATATTTTTGTCGTATTTACCTTTTTTTAATCTTGAAAATTAATGTATGGTAATAAAAAGAAAAGAAAAAAAAGAAGGTGTAATTTTTTTGGTGTAAAATCAGCAGAAACCACAAAAAAAAAGTCCCATGTGCTATGAAGCTCTTATGAAGATCCTCTGGTGTTTAATGTCAAACTGCGGCTCTGTAATCAGTCAGAGAATAAAACAGGAGGCGACAACCAAACAAATCCGTCTTTATCTGAGTTTAACTAAAGACAAGAAGTTTATACAAGGTCTCAGAGTGAATATGTAATAAGATGCTCGCTAGGGAAAAAAAATAAAGATGAAATGTCAAAAGCGGGAAGTTGGAAATCTATTTCCTGTTTATCTATTTCCTGTTTATCTATTTCCTGCACGGTGTAAAGTAAAAGCACTTTGTCACACATGATAGATCCATCAAGTCCAGACTAAGATGCATGAACACCACGTGCTCACTCGTACTCCTCCTTCATGCTCCGTTTACTGTCTCCGGAGGTGGCAGCGATTCCCGCTACGTCTCTCCGTCTCTCACGACCTTTAGACGTCATTTCAACTTAACCACAATCTGCGGGGAAGCTGGAGCTCGATCCTAACGAAGGAAGAACGCAGCGCCGCAGCGAGACGCATCCACAGGTTAATAAGAGCCGGATCCGTGCTGAGAGAACCTCCCACGGCTCTGAGGGGGGAAAATTCTCGCTTCCGTATCGTTTTTTTTATTTATTTATTTTTTATTCTGGGATGGAGTGTGGAGGAGGAAACTTCCTACGTTAAACATGACACACACAGAACCAGACGCAGTGTGGTGACCTTTCTCTTTCCGGAGTGTACTGAAGTGTCCTGCCGTGTGGAAGTGTTTCCTGACGAGCACCGATGCTGTGAAGAAAAAAAGGCTTCTCTTTTCCTCTGTTTTTTTTATTTTTTCTTATTTATTTCATTTCATTTCATTTCATGTTTTTCTTTGGCTTACTGTATTTTTTCCTTTCCTTTTATTTTGTGTTTTATTTTGTTTTTTTCTCTTGGGGTGCTAGGACATGACAAAAATAAAAAATCATGTTGTACGCTTTTAAAAAAGCAAAAGGCAGCCATAGATTATTAAAAGAAAAAATAAGCCATATTATTAGTACTTGATTTTTTTTTTTTTTCAAGAAAAAACTTCATAGGGCATCCAGTTATGACTAGATGTGCCTCAGGGTTGAAATGTACAGTTATTAACTCAATTCGCTGTTCCTTTTTATTCTAAAATCAGCTTGCTTGCTTATTTATTTATCTATCTATCTATCTATCTATCTATCTATCTATCTATCTATCTATCTATCTATCTATCTATCTATCTATTTTTCTATTTATTTATTTCTTTTTCTAACCATTGTCAGAGAAATATATATATATGTATATATATATATATATATATATATATATATATATATATGTATATATATATATATATATATATATATATATATATATATATATATACACATATATATATACACACTATATATATATATATATACATATATATATATATATAAAGCATTATAAACTACTTATAGTCGTAGCTTTATGCTTTATAATACATTTTGAACTTGTGATATTGATATATATATATATATATATATATATATATATATATATATATATATATATATATATATATATATATACATGAAATTGATTATGTTATCTAACCAGATTAAATATACCGCAGTGTTCCAGAAATTTCCTCAGCGTGTCTGAGGGATGAAGCTGAGGATGATGATGATGATGATGATGATGATGTCATCAAATGACATTTGACGTTCTGCAAATTTGTAGTTTAACTGTAAATAAGTTCGGGTTTAAATCCTAAAACAGATTCAGGTTCCAATATTTGTTGCACACAACAAATAACTGATGGAGGAAGAATTTGAGATCAACTCAAAGCTGTCAGGACTAAAAGCCTCATGTTTAATCCTGCGACATCTAAAAGACCTACGGATCTAAAGTCCGACGCAACAGGAAGTGTTTCATCTCTCACTCACTTGTACAATGTCTTTATCATCTTCACAGTTTTAAGTCTAGATGTATATTTGCACTCCTTAGATCTACAACCGACAAAAAACAAAAACAAAATAAAACCCAGAATAATGTCTCACTTGAGGATATTTTACTGCTTGGACTTGGATTAAAGAAAGCTAGCGTTCGAGCCGGACTCGGTCTGTTTGTTAGTCGCCCGATTCAGCCGAGCAAACGGATCAAATACGACGTGAGAGAATTGAAATCCTCGAACGTAATCTCTCAGATCGACGTCCAACCACGAAACCGTCTCTTATGATACTAACGCAACAATAATCTTTATTTATATCGAACATGTTTTCATTTCCAGCCCAAAATCTCGTTCACTCGTACACAAAAAACTCTGGATGGATTCGAGATGATGATAAATAATGTTAATAAAATGAAAGGATAAAAAAACGAAATAAAAAGAAACACCAATCATAGGAAATAAATAAATAAATAAATAAATAAATAACCAAACACACAAACAAACAAATAAATAAAAGCTCCAATAACGACACGACAGGCAAAAATGTTGTATAAAAAAGCACAGCCTGCTATCTGTGTGTTTAAAGGATTCGGGCTATACAAGGCACTCGAGTGCAAAAGTTTGTACACCCCTTGTTTTCTCATTGTAAATAGAAGATGATGTCACTTTATTTTTACAGGATTGTAATATCCCTACATATAAAGAGAACAAGCTGCTTGATGGTCTTCACCGGCCGGGTGTTTGATTGCCCCAAGACGAAAGTAAATGTTAGACGTTAAAGGTATGAATGCTGCACACTCGAGGGTTTGTGAGTTTTTTTAATATCTAGCTGCTTATTTTTTACACATTTCTTACTTCTTGTTCAGGCTTTGCGAGACCTGAATGTTTATTAAGACAAAAAATATTAAGTTCTTCCATGGAGCGTCTCCTAGGCAACAGATTAAAACATTGAATCCGGAGTAACAGATATCCAGGAGATAATCGATCCCGAACTTCTGTAACGAGATAAAGGATAATGATAAAATACGAGTCCTGACCCAAGCTGCTCACTCTGTTAACTATGAAGCTTTTTCAGATTTATTATGACCATCGGGAAATAAATACGATCTGCAATCAGCCAATCAGGTTGCAGCAAATGAATACAGACGCAGAAACGTCCTACAGATCCGGGAGAGGAATCGGATCTCAACATCTGCTGTCGTTGCTCCTCAGCCTCAGGCTTGGAGCTGCTGGGAGATGCTTCTCTGCCCAGCATCTTTATAGAGTGGATATCTGAGGTAGCTTTCTCGTCACACACACACACACAGAGTGTATCGTCTCCGGTGTGTTTGTAGTGTAGACGAAATGCAGGAGATCAGCGGTTTTCTCAAAGTCACTGAGATCACCGTGTTCACGGTTCACACGTGAGCGTTAAGCGAACCTCATTGCCCTGCCGACACATGATTGGCCGATCGGATAATCGGATCATGCGCTTTGATTGGCTCGCTGATTATTGGATCAGAAACCGCGTATGTTCTACTTGACTTTTATTGTAATATGAAGAAGAAATAATTTCCCTAACATTTTACGTTTGGGAAATAGAAATGAAATGGCTGTGATTTATTTGAAAGAAAAAAAGAAAGAAAGAAAAAAAGAAAGAAAGAAAGAAAGAAAGAAAGAAAATGAGATAAATTAACTTAATTTAATATAATTTTATATAAGTGCCTAATGTAAAACTGCAAAATCTAAAGTTAGTGTTAGACAAGGTAAAACATCATCATCATCATCATCATCATCATCATCATCATCATCATCATCATCAGTATCGGATGCATTACACTGTTGTATCCTCAAATGCTTCGTTGCCAGATCCTCCTGTATCCCCACGTTTATATATTTTTTTCCTTCCGTGAGACTCATCAGATCGAATGGCAGCTCTTGCTTGTGTAAGTGAACTTATTTATTCAGATCCTCCTACGCCGTGACCCGGCACAGCATCGACACCTCCCACACAATGAGTGTTGGGCAACATGAGCGCTATTAACTGACCCTCGCTCTACAGCCTGATGAAGGCCAGAAGACGACGAGTCGGCGTAAAGGTGAGAAAAAAGACTCGGCTTTAAAAATAGAACATGACGCTGTGATTGATTTATTTATATATATATATGATATAAATAATGAGGTAGGATGCATATGGGGGTTACTTTGGGAAAATGTGTAGGAAAAACTAAAAATTCCTTTTCAGGGATTCAGAAAATCGATTGTTCCTTTCAGGAAAAGTTTTTAAAAAATCTACCCCAAAAAAAAAAAACACAAACATATTGTATTAAAACTATATCCATTTAAAATATTTATAATAGATATACTACATACATTATATTACATAATGCACACATTATACACACGTACGTATCACATAATGTATACATGTATATTACATATAGATGTGTGAAAAATAAATAAATGACCATTTTAAACGTAATATAAAAAATTGTATCATAAAATTGTCTTAAATTTGCACAAAATTATAATTTACACTTATTTAAAAAAATGAATTTAAATTAATTAATTCACATTTTCAGTAAAAATAAAAAAAAATAGCATATTCTGATCATTTGACATTCAATATTTAACCTGTTATCGCACACGAACGATCGGACGAAATTGTATACAAAACAAAAAGTGATACAGCTCCCACATACTTTAACACACAGGGGTGAGCCTGGTCTCATTGGAAAGAAGTGATTCTCTAGTTTCAGATACAAGTGTCAGATTGATTCTAGGCCTTACTGACACAAAGTTACAGAGGCTAGAATGGAAAATTTTGATTTTCGCCTGAGGTTTTTAATTTATCTTATTTCTCTGGAACATGTTAGGTAACATTTAACACCTGAGGGTCATAGCCACATGTCTTGGCTTTCACCAAAAAAAAAATCAAGTCAAAAGACCCAAAAATGGCTTCAATAACACTATTTTTCTACGGACATGTCCATCCGGTCATGTGTTTCTTGTTTACTTGTTTACTGTATAACTTTGAATTAAAAGACTGCATGCTCAGTTTAAATGGCCAGAAACCAGCACAGCCTCTCTCTCTACTATTCTGCTGTGTAAAGAGGCCTGTAACCTGACACCCTGAGCTGTGAGAGTGTGAAAAGTTCAAGGATTGCGCAATAAACCCATCGCGCACGATTTTCGCGCAGAAGCCAGCATTAGAGAGGCGGGTCGTGGCATACCGTTGGAATCGTCTCCTTATTGGCTAAAGAGCTGTATAGGTCCCGGCCAATTTCATTGCTATTGGAAGGAGTAATTGTCAGTCAAAGGCGGGTTCCCAAAAATGATGTCTGACCTCATTGGCTTCTCAGCCGTCTATCTCTGCAATACAAGCACCGATTGGCTTAAGTGAGGGCTTGTTTGATTCGTTACGCCCTGGGCTATAAATATGACGTAAATTTAGAATTTTTGAATACCCCAATGAGAAGTTAGAGCCGAAACAAAGATGGTGGCGCACCACTGTTTCCAATTTTTCGGAATATTTGCGGCGCGACCAAAGCGTTTTGGATTAAAAGGCTTACAGATTTCAGTTCCTTGGACCTGTGTGGATTTTTGTGGAATATTTGTTTTGGAATATATTACACCAGCGAAGAAAGGGATGCGTCTAAAGGTAAGGAAAAACTGGTCTAGCGCCACCTAGGTCAGTTTTCTCCCAAAAATTTTTTCTAAGAGTATGACGGCTATGAATCATATTATGCTTTGTGCGTGGGCTTAAAAAAATATTGAGAATATAAACTTTACTAGAAACATAAGTTTTTTCGTGTTTTTAGAGGATTTAATGCTTAAAAGTTACAATGAAATTATGCAGCTTCAGCCCCTAGCGGTAGTGTTCCACAGGTGGAACGGTGTTCAATAACAAGTTTAGAAATACTCTGTTAGAACATTTAAAAATATTTTTTTAATACAAAAATTCCCACAGATTTGTTTTAAGTTTTATCAAAGAAAGTTTTTTTTTTTTTAGGGCTGGTAAGCGATTAAAAAATCTAATCTAATTAATTACATGATGTGGCGAATAATTAATCGAATTAATCGCATTTAATTGCACATAAATATTAGTTGAGAATTTCCCCCAAAATGTCATTTAAAATGATTGTGTTTGAGGAAGATCGAACCGATATAACAAAAAGCAGGTTTTATTTATTTAACTATCACTTAGGCTACAATGGCCGTAACATCGCAATTCGAAAAGCATCCATTAACCCCTCGTCTTCCACAACATTAACAGGCCTACAGTCCATTGCAATCCATGTAGATATTGCATCCGTTAGTGTTTCTGAGGACGACTTACTTAATTTGCGGCGATTTTCAGTCAGCGTGGTTTGGCGGATGCTTGCCTGCAGCATCCGGGGTTGTGTTGACTGCAGAGCTCGCAATATGTTTTGAGTTCAGGTGATTAAATGCGTTAAATGCGTTAAAAATATTAACGCGTTATTTTTTTCTCGTAATTAATTAATCTTATTAAGGCGTTAAATTATCAGCCCTACTCTTTTTTAGATATAATCTATTTTTCACTGAGTGGTAAAGAAAAAAAAATCTATTTAAACAGCAGATAAATGCAGGATGAGGTACAAAATATCTACCAGGTGAAAAAAAAGCAACAAAAACTATTTAAATGTAAAAAAAACAACAAAAAAAAAGATGTTAAAGGGGGTAAAGTGCTAAGCGTGATGCTGTTAGCCGTAGCGGTAAATATAACGAGTGTGATTGATACGAGACTCGACTGTTTATTTAAATCCTTTCCCTCTGCGGAGAAATGCAGCAGCAGGCAGTCGAACGCTTTGTGGTTAATTACTCTACAAGTGACCTTTTTTTTCTAAGCTTCAGCACGTGGGTCGTCTAGGGGAAAAAACGTCACGCGGGATGCTGGCTAGCGGCTAACGGCTTCGTCTGCGATAAAGGAGCTTCCCAAATGCTCGATGCTCCTCCATCAATCTTGCAGCCATGAAATTGGGACACAACAAATCCATATTTGAAGGAGGTTCCATCAAAGCCGCAGCGGGAGACTCGAGCTAGCCGAAGGAAAGCACAGCGAGAGCGTCGATATTTACAGAGGATTGCGAAGTCTGGGAAAAAGATGTGGGCTGCAGGGACGATGCTCATGACTACAGTTTCGCTTCTAAAAGTCTACGGTGAAACCCATCTCCAAAATAACGTGGTGTGTTTGCTGAAACGCAGGCCTCGGAACTAAAAACATTTGATCTCGGCAGCTCAGGGTTCATAATGCATTATAACACATGTTCATAATGTAAACATGCACTTTGACTTTGTAATCATGCACTTTGAGTCCCTGGTGTAGTAAACGTCCATGTGTACACGACAACCCACACAGTTAGCACCTAAAATGATGTGCAACTGTATTTATTACAGCTTATAACACAAGAATACTGTTATGGCAGATGACATTATGAAGAAAAAATTTTCTATGAAGGTCATACAACTATATATTTATATAAAAAATATGAACAGCTTCATATTACGTAATACTCACTTTATGACAATTATTTATGAAACCGCATTAAACTTTATAGCTATTTTATTATACATTATGAATCTGTCATGTAGATTTTATAGCATACTAAATCAGCAAGGCCCAATTTGCATAGTGCATTATATAAAAAAAATATAAAGCCATAAAGGAAATATAACGTGTTATAATAAGCTATAATTAATATCGCCACATTATGTATATTATGTTTAAAATACATAATCATCTTATAATGCTTTATTGCAATTTTTTGAAAACGCATTGCATTTTTTTATAGCTGTTTTAAAGATGATACAAAGTGCTCGTTATATAATGCATTATATTGTGTGTTGATAGCATGTTATATCACCAAGCCCCACACATTTTGACAAGATACCTTATGATGGTGTTATAATGCATTATCAGCACTTCTTCACATCTATTTTTGAAACTATTTTTCAAAAACACAACACACCATGCTGCAAACTTAAACGCCATTTTGAATGTAATTATAACAATGTGTATAATACCTTATGAACGAACGCAGTGTAACTTGTGAATGTATACGTAAGTCATACATACTCACTTAGTCAAGGAGTGTTTGTAGTTACGTTAGTTATGTTACAGTAGATACGGTAAGACGTACGTAACAGACGTTATAATGTGGTTATGATGCATTGTGAATACAGGCTGTCCGGCTAGCATTATAAATGGAATAATTGATGACATAGCAGTCTCTCAGGTGGAGGTCAGTATATTTATTTATTTATTTATATATATATATATATATATATATATATATATATATATATATATATATATACACTAAATAAATAAATATACAGTGTATATATATATATATATATATATATATCTATATATATATATATATATATATATATATATATATACACTGTATATTTATTTATTTATTTATTTATTTGCTGAGAATCTCTCTTCAGGTCAGTGGAAAGACGCAACATTTTAGTTTCTTTTGCTGACTCTTTAGAAATGTTCCCATTTGTGAACCATTTGTAATGAGCTATGTGTGTCCCAGATTTTCCTTCTGGTGTGTGTGTGTGTGTGTGTGTGTGTGTGTGTGTGTGTGTGTGTGTGTGTGTGTGTGTGTGTGTGTGTGCCTGGATTCAGTTCATTATGAAATATTCTGCCAGAAATGTGGACATCTGCCACTTCTTGAAACCATTTCAGGTGTTGTTTTTTTTTTTTTTTTTTGTATAACGAGCGCATCGTGGTGTTTAATGTCACCGAACGGCGATGGTGCCGATATCCCCGAACCTTCTAGCTCTAACACCTTGCGTAATGAACAGAAAGCGTGGTGAAATCATGCACAAGCGATTACAAGTTATTTGTGCTAAGCGGCAAAATCAAGCACAAATCAGGACACGACTGACTGATTGTCCTTGTCAGAAGAAGACTAATGACCTAGCGCGCTCTCAAAACACCCAGCTAAGCAAGTCTTGCAAATGAGCAACACTAATCATGATGTATTCCTCCAACTGGGTGGGACGTTAGCTCGGAGTACAGGACACTCACTCTTTAATAAGATTTATGTGTTTATGTAAGGAAATGTAAGATATGCTCTGATGATTAGGCACAATTTCAGAAGATTTAATATTTGAAATGTTTATGGCATATGGACACTGCATGAAATGTGTAAGATTCATTAAAAAAAACAAAAAAAAACATGCAGCTGCAAGTTATATTCAAAAATGTACTTGGATATCAGATCATTTATAAATAAAGGTGGTACATTTTACTCTAAAACTCCAACATACGGGATAAATAAAGGATCAGGCTGCTAACCAAACATGCTATGCTAACAAATGCTGTGTGTAAACAATAACTGAGAAAATTAGAGGACTGCTGCTACCTAAGTGAGCTAAACTAATAAAACCTAACAAAACAGAAATAATGACTGTGGAAATGAATGTAGGCTTGGCAAAACAATTCTGAGCGAATGAAAGCTTTGGTACTACCGAGGTGAGCTAAGCTAATATACCAGAAAGCAGCATTTGAAAAGCTAGCATTAAAAAAAAACAAGCTAGTTGAACATTAACTCATTTTATTTTTGCCACAGCTCTCACAATTCTTATGTCCGGTCCGGCACAAATTGCTGTTGTTTCTATAGCAACGGGTACCAGCTAACTGGACAACAATGACGTGCAAAATCAAACCAGATCATTAAACGAATAATAATAATAATAATAATAATAATAATAATAATAATTATTATTATTATTATTATTATTATTATTATTATTATTATTATTATTATTATTATTATTATTATTATTATTATTATTATCCTCTGTATGCAGGGTTGCCAGTTCCTTGGTTTTCATTTTAAAATTCTTTATGCTGGTTGATTTTTTTTTCCCCTGTGGTAAAATACGTCTGTATTGATTGTTTCACTCAGTTAATATTGTATCTGTGATAAATCTGTGCTAGATGATGAGACAGAGAATAACATCAGAACAAGATGATAAATATGTAAATCCTTCATTTTTAAATAGGTGAGATATAAAGGAAATACTCCCCCACAGAAGTGTACCAGCTGTCACTCTTACAGTAAGATGATTTTATTTATAAAAACAGACCGTGTTTCAGTCTTTTTCAGGTTGAGACGTGAGACAGTGTTATATATATATATATATATATATATATATATATATATATATATATATATATATATATATATATATATATATATATATATATATATATATATGATAGTTTGGATTGGGATATAGTATGGGTTTTCTGAAATTTACTGCAGATCTGGCAACCCCAGTCCAGTTGCCAGTTGCAGAATTCAGGCTAAAAGCATCTGATTCTTAAAAGGATAACGCCGAGGTCTCTTGCTGGTCTCCCACAAATGAATTTCTATTTGAAAGTTGTAATCGAATTCAGTTTGTGAAAGTGCACTCGGGTTTAACAAAGACTTTTTACTTAAAACCACTTGCCCTTGACACCTCTTCATGGAAATATTACAAAATAACAAGCTACTATTCATTCTACTTTCTTTGCAGACTCGGAATTCTCCAGTGGTATTTTCTTAAAGGTCACAATGTTTATTTTATGTTTTGTATTTATTTATTTATTTATTTATTTATTTATTTATTTATTTATTTATTTATTTATTAAATTGCTCAGCATTTACTTGTTTTTCAGTGTTTTGGCTACAGGGATGTACGGTAGTACACTGAGCTGTAAATATACAATCGTTCAGGTTCTTTTTTTTTGTATGTCAGCTGTATGTTTTAAAACATTTCTTTTATCGAGTCTTACTTTAGACTTAACTTAACACTGGGACACTTTCCAAAACAAGACAAATCCATCACCAGCTCTTTACAGCACAATATTTATTAACGATCCTCTAATTAACACTATTACTGGCTCGATTAACTTCGATACGTACACATGCCTGCCTGTTTCTAGCCAGCTAAGCTAGCATACAAATGAAAGGTACGGTATGGCGTACTGTTAAACAAACAAAACAAACAAATCTTTTTTTAGTTTATTATAGCTGTAAAGACTAAAATATAAAATGGTGCTGGTGTGTATAAAGCTGCTCAGAGGAAGCTCAGTCTCACTCAGACTACTGAGCAGAAGATTGTAAGTTTAAATCCCAGGACCACCAAGATACCAATGATGGACCCCTGAGCAAGGCCCTTAACCTTAAAGTGTACTAATGAGATAATGATCCAAGTACCTCTGAATAAGAGTGTCTGTCTGAACCAAAAACAAACTAGAGAACAAAAACCGAACCAGTGAACAAGAAACAAACCAGTAAACACAAAAACAAACCAGTGAACAAAAACTATACCAGAGAACTAAAAACAAACCAATGAACAAAAAACAAACCAGTGAACAAAAACTATACAAGTAAACTAATATCAAACCACTGAAAAAACAAACAAAAACCAGTGAACAAAAACTAAACTAGTGAACCAAATACAAACCAGTAAACTAAAACAAACCAGCAAACAATAAACAAACCAGTAAACAAATTCAATAAACACAGTGAAAAATTGAGACTGACAAAAAGGCAGAAGGTCATACACTGGATTATAAAATAATACAGAACAACGGCTCGGAAGTGCAGACAAACCGGGAAGACTTTGTGTCATGTGACAGCGGACACGAGGCTTAAAGGTCCGCAATCATTTAGCTCAAAGTGTTGCAGAAATGTTTTTAACCATTTTTAACATATCTTGCTTGCGTTTCACATAGAAAAGGTTTTAGCCCTTTCTGAATATCTTTACTCCACACCATCTTCAGGTATCTGAGTGAGAAAAGAAAGAAAAGCAACACAAAGATATCTATTTCTTTGGAACGACGGCTAATTTCTCTCAACATTCTCCCCATCGTTCCTTTTAAGAGCGAAGTTACGGCAAACCTTTAGACCAGAGAATGAAGATATTTACGATCTCTCAGTGTAACACCACGTAGCGCAGTGCAGCACGAAATTCAGCCAATAATAATAATAATTAAAAAAAAATCTACATTCTTGTATTTACATTTAATAGCACGCTTTGCTTCCTGCTAACACGATGAACGCAAATCGATTCAGCCGAACGCTCGGGTTCAACATAGAGCTTATGAAATTACCGCATGCGATTTCTTATCCTTCGCAATCCATCAGGTACTCCGTGTGAGGGGGGGGATATGGAAACGGGGGCAGGAAGACCAAATGGAATTACAGCAATCGATCCCTGTGTATTTTCTTTGGTTGTTTGCCAGCAAGGCAATTACTTCTCCATCATAATTTGTAGCTGCTTTTGTTCAGACAAGGCTCCATTTCTGAAATATTATATCCTCCATGTAAGTGTGTTTAACACACAAAAGGCAATCAGACTGTCAGCTCGGAGCGGATGTGTTAATGATGTATGATGGGACAAAAAGTCTTGGATCAGAATTGTTACATCCGACGGTAGCGAATAGATTGTTTTCTATCGATGAACTATATGTTGTCTGGATGATTCCACCTTAGATGCCTCGTAGAAACGTTGAAGTTTGGTTGTTGTTATCGATGACACTGGGGTTTGGGATCATTTATAACATTTACACAGAAAAAGTTTTTTTTTCTAATTAATTTTATTAATATGAAATTTATGACAAATGCGGAAGTGTAACCGATGAAGCGAGTAACTTTGGTAACAAAGTTAGCTGGTAGCTAGCTCAAAAAAACTCCTCCTGCTTAGAATGATGTGTTTATTGACAAATGCACTAGGGTTAGGGTTGTTTTAGGGTAACATTGTTTTATTTTTTTAATTGTTCAAACCGTGGCTAGTTATTTCCTTATCCAGACTAGTAATAGATACTAATAATATTCATTCATTCACTCGTTTTCTACCGCTTTATCCGAACTTCTCGGGTCACGGGGAGCCTGTGCCTATCTCAGGCGTCATCGGGCATCGAGGCAGGATACACCCTGGACGGAGTGTCAACCCATCACAGGGCACACACACACTCTCATTCACTCACACACTCACACACTACGGACAATTTTCCAGAGATGCCAATCAACCTTCCATGCATGTCTTTGGACCGGGGGAGGAAACCGAAGTACCCGGAGGAAACCCCCGAGGCACGGGGAGAACATAAAAACTCCACACACACAAGGCGGAGGCGGGGATCGAACCCCCGACCCCGGAGGTGTGAGGTGAACGTGCTAACCACTGAGCCACCGTGCCCCCCTTACTAATATTATACTAATAAAAAATGTTTTAATGCCAGACAGCATATTAAGACCAAACAAATGGCATTAGAAAGAAAAAAGAGTTTGTATGTTTCATGTACAGTACAGCAACTGTATTATCGGAAGATTATGAGCCGAGCTAAGTAGGCGTTCTTTCGCTGTTTATTCGCTTTTTTGTTGTTTTGCATTTTATGGAGTTTTGTGGGTGTTGATAAATGTAAATCAGCTGTACCACGGACAAAGCTTGTCGGTAAAAAACTATGCACATAACTATGTAAAAACCTGTAAACATCAAACAAAAGAGTGGAATTAATCAGGATTTGGAAAACATTTCGTTCGCGTATGAGTCACTTGAATGAGTCACTGGACGAGCTGTATATCAAATACCTGGCAAACCTGGTGGTTTTGTTCTGAGCAATAAGTCAGTCATTTACAATATGAAGCATGCTGGCTTCAAATACAGGAACAAACGCAACTCTCCGAATCAACCGGAGTTGTGAGCACGACAGATTTATCCCAATTAGCAAATAATCTGCAGTCTACATCGTCAATACGTAATCGGTAGACAGCTTTTTGCCAGCTAGTTACATACTGTACCATACTGTGGACCCACACACGTACACACATACAGCATCGAAAATATTTGTCGTCCCTTAAGATCCCCATCGACTCCCAGTTCCCTTTGCTGTAAAGTGAATAAAGGCAGCATTACTCATACGTCTAGCTCTGCACCTGTCATGTCCGACATTCCCCAATCCCATTTCACACTTGAGGCACCTCACATAAAGCAGCAGCAGCAGCAGCAACTCCCTGATGATCTCCCAAACCTCCACAACACCATAAATTTCACTCTGTTCTCCTCCCCTGTGACCTTTTGCTCATTCTGTGGGCACCTGCTACAGTAACGCAAAGCTTTTTGGGTGTCAGCCGGAGCTCGCCAGGCGACACGAAACACTGACAAATGACTCAGGAACTTGGCATGAAAACAGAAGTGAGGCAGCGAGGTTGTGCACGGAAACGCAAACTATTCATATCACCAAATGATTGTATCAAAAAAAAAAAAAAAAGATGGGATTTATATAAAAATTTTAGCTAATTCATTAACCCTAACACATACTACAGCAATATTAACTATAAAGTCTTTACACCTCCACATACTGTTCTGTGTTTGTGCAAAATCTAAAACAAAAAATGGTATCAACGCATCCAAAGTTCAGCCATCTTTACCCTTGGGCTTATAGAAAGATGACAGAGACTAATAGCTTTTGCAATCCATTATTTCACTCAGACGGTCCTTTATCAGAGCAGAATTATAAATCCGAAATGAGGCGGCGAACCACCCCCCCCCACACACACACACCCCACGCACCCCAAAGCCTTCTTATCGGAGCCGTAGTCTCCCAGCGCTAATCTCTATTACCTCTCGGTAATTAGCGTCCATGCTAAAGTTCTGCACCAGGACAAAGCAGCCGTGCAGAATAAAGTTGGATGGAGGAAGTGACATTAGTCTGCTATTATTAATCTCCAATTTTCTATACATTCTCTTTTGCTTCCTGCTTCTGGGAAAGATAAATCACCTTGCGTGAAAGGCGACATCGAGCTTGAGCCTGATCACCAAACTTATAATTGGTCAGGGTTGCTGTGAAGTTGATGAATGTGACCATGGGCTCGCTTCACAAACAGGCCAGAGCTTCATCACGCATTCCGGCTGTGGCCGAGCATTACCGTGCCCCACAGCCTTTAATTGAGATATCTAACATTAATGACGAACGAGACCCAAGCAAAAACATTACTACTTCCCCGTGGGATATGCG
The DNA here is from genome assembly GCF_022655615.1 of Tachysurus fulvidraco. NCBI lineage: Eukaryota > Metazoa > Chordata > Actinopteri > Siluriformes > Bagridae > Tachysurus > Tachysurus fulvidraco. The sequence continues at coordinate 1,938,990 of NC_062543.1, read as the reverse complement.
TGACGTGGCAGGAGGTGGCGCCGTATTAAATACAGATGATGGAAAGGTTTGTGTATGGATTTCTCTGATGCAGAGAAGCCCAAGCAGGTTGAGAGGATGATTCATCAAACCGGCAAGCTGTCACGCTCTTGCAGAACTTATTGGCGTGCCATATCGACAGAACAATGGGCTTTGAACACAGTTGGAGACGCCTGGAGAGCCATCGATTGGACTGGGCTTTAGGGGTGATTTCAGTCGGGGAGGTTTGTCGTGGTTGAGTTTAGCTCAGCGATGGCCTGTCGACACTCCTGAGGTAGTGGACTGACCGCAGAGGTAATAACCTGCGCGATCCGAACACGTTTGTACAAATATGAACGTGGCCTGTGTGACTCACCCTCAGCTGCACAGAGTGAAAATAAAAAAAATAAATTATTTTATGTCAGTGAAGGTGACTGACGTACTGTACAGGCATGGAATTAACACCACACCATTGCAGCAGCAGTAAACACAGCAATGTGGATATCCATCTATCCGTCCATCCATTATATACATACACTGATATCTGTCCATCCATCCACCCATCTATCCATCCATCCACCCGTCCATCTATATATATATCCATCCATCAATCCATTTATCATACACAATTTTTACACATATGTCAATCTATTTATCAATTACATCCATCTATCTATCATATATATATACATACACACACTGATATCTGTCCATCCTTCCAACCACCCATCTATCCGTTTATTCATTATATACATACACCCATCTATCCATCCATCTAGCAATCCATCCATCCATCCATCCATTTATCATACACTACTATTTTTTACACTCTGATGTCTGTCCATCCATCCAACCACCCATCCATCTGTCTATTCATTATATAGTACATACACTGTTATCTGTACATTCTATTCACCCATCTATCCCTCCATCCATCCATCTACCAACCCACCCACCTACCCATCCATCCACCCATCAATCCATTTATCATACACTATTTTTACATGTCCATCTATCCATAATATACATCCATCTATCTATCAAATATATATATATATATATACACTCTGATGTCTTTCCATCCATATATATATATATACACCAATGTCTGCCCACCTTTCCATCCAACAATTTATCCATTCATCGACCCAACCACCAATCCATCCATCATATTTATAAACATTGATGTCATTGATTGACATTTATATGTATACTCATATCTGACTATCCATCCACCAACCCACCCACTCACCCACCCACTCACCCACCCACTCACCCACCCACTCATCCAGCCAACCATCCACTAAATTTTCCATCCATCCATCCTTCATACATATACACACACGCATGTCTGTACCCCTCGCCATCCATCCATCCATCCATCCATCCATCCATCCATCCATCCACCCATCCATCCATCCATCCATCCATCCAAACCTACAGTAATATTTGTCCATCCATCCATCTGCTCATCCATCCATCCATCCATCCATCCATCCATCCATCCATCCATCCATCCATCCATCCAACCCTACAGTAATATTTGTCCATCCATCCATCTGCTCATTCATTCAACCATTCATCCATCCATCCATCCATCCATCCATCCATCCATTCAACCCTACAGTAATATTTGTCCATCCATCCATCTGCTCATTCATTCATCCATCCATCCATCCATCCATCCATCCATCCATCCATCCATCCATCCATCCATCCATCCACAAAAATGTAAAGATTCATTGATTGACTACTAAGTTGACATCATTCTGATTATTAAGCCGTTTATCAGCTCTAAGGTTTTTCAGTCATGTCCGAAAGGCTTCGTTTAAAGACTAGACTTTCATTTCAAGCATTTCTTTAAAAAAAAAAAAAAAAAAATCCAATTCATAGAAACTTCACAGAATCTTTTCAGATTTGAACTTTATTCACTTTAACACCAAACAAATAAATCCTTACCTTTTAGCAGCAGGTTTAAATAGAACAAGTCATAACTCCAGCAAGAGGTCAGAACTCTCGGCTGCATGTGAAGCTTCTTCCATACGGGCGTATCGATCAGTCCAGCGTTCTTCACACAGATCCGGAATGGATACGGACAGCAAAGCCTCACGCAGATCTAACGTCTCACACAGGACACGAAGGCTGGAGCTGAACTGCATAGTCTACAGATCCGTCTACACCGTGTCAGCTATAGTAAGACATGCTTCCTTTCAGCATTCTAAAATGAGCAATTCTTGAGAAACCATGAGCTCTAACAAGCCAAGAAATATTAAAAAAAAAAAAAAATCTTATATACACAGCAAATTGTAATCATTCCAAACAAATTGAGTAATATAAAAGAGAGACTTCTTTTACGCCTTTATGCCATTAACGTTACATTTCGTTTCACGTCGCTCTGTAGATGTTTCTGTGAACAGCACGATCGATTGACTTCTGTCTTTTAAAGGCCAAGGCTTTCTGCCCATTTAATTGGCGTTAAGAGTCTAATTAAATGGAGCAGAAATTAACCAAATTCAGCAGGTGTAGAAGCACGAGGGGTTTAATGAACATCTCGGTGTTCAGACTTTAAATGTGGATTTTTTTCCCCCGAAACTGAGGACAATTATCATTGGAGAAAGATTTAATTACCCCTGTCTCATCAGGCATGGGCACAAATGACAGACTGAACAACTGTGGCTTTACCCCAGCTGGATCGTATCATAGCAACAGCTTTAGTTTCATTATGTCTACTATCCATCTGATATACAATTAAGCTCATCCATCCATTTACACTTAAACCATCCATGCACCAATAATGCACTGGTGTTCATCCATCCATCCATCCATCCATCCATCCATCCATCCATCCATCCATCCATCCATCCATCCATCCATCCATCCATCTAAAATCTACTAGTGTAGATGGTGTTCATCCATCTTCCATCCATCCATTTGTTCATCCATCCATTCATCCTACAGTGAAATATGTCTATCCGCACATTTCTACATACATCCATCCTAATTATATTTATCAGTTTATCTAGCACAAATTTATCATCCATCCATCCATTCATCCATCCATCCATCCATCCTTGTCGTTTACTAATTCTTTCTGTAACATTTTTTACATCATACCAAGTACACGTTTGTGTGTGTATCAGTGTGTATGTATACTGTGTGTGTATCAGTGTGTATATATACTGTGTGTATGTGTGTATTTATACTGTGTGTGTATCAGTGTGTGTGTGTGTGTGTGTGTGTATCAGTGTGTGTACAGTATCACTGTGTGTATTAGTGTGTATGTATACTGTGTGTATGTATTAGTGTGTATATACACTGTGTGTGTATCAGTGTGTATGTATACTGTGTATCAGTGTGTGTGTGTATCAGTGTGTGTACTGTATCACTGTGTGTGTGTATCAGTGTGTGTACTGTATCACGGTGTGTGTGTCAGTGTGTGTACTGTATCACTGTTGTGTGTATCAGTGTGTGTACTGTATCACTGTGTGTATTAGTGTGTATGTATACTGTGTGTATGTATTAGTGTGTATATACACTGTGTGTGTGTATCAGTGTGTATTTATACTGTGTGTGTATCAGTGTGTGTGTGTGTATCAGTGTG
>NC_062543.1:1917892-1930392 GCF_022655615.1 Tachysurus fulvidraco | reverse complement strand
GACATACAATACAAAACATGTTCTAATTAAGACGAGAACCCTTCAGTTAAGGTATTATCTACATAGGCGAATGCTCCGAAGTCGAAATTGTTGGTCATCGTTTTCTTCTTAATAAAAAAAAAGATCCTCTCAGGTGTCCATTCAGCATTCAAGCAGATATTTAGCTTGGTAATTAGTACAAATTTCATGATAAAAGCTGCTTCAAGAATCCTTTCTGAGCACGAGGCCATGTTGAGAACATTTCCAATCTCTTTACACACAAAGCAGAGAGGACTGAAGTTCATTCAGCTCCAGTAAGCACTTTATCCAGGTCAGAGTCTTGGTCAATCTGGAGTCTATCACAGAACCACTGGGTGTGAGGCAGGAGCACACACACACACACACACACACACACACACACACACACACACACACACACACACACACACACAAACTCTACATCTAGGGGCATGTTAGAGCAGCCAATCCAACTAGCAGCATGTTTTTGCGAGGAAACCAGACGGGAAAATTATACTAGCATGCAGAGAAAGCCGACAGAGCCGCGAGGCATCAACTCCACCTGCTGCACCACCTTCCACCACGGCACAAAATCTCTAACAATCTAAGTCGAAGCCTCGGTCGGTGACACGATGCTTTATATGCAGCGCAGAATCAATAGGAGAGATTTCCAAACATGACAAATAGAAAAGTGAAACAATATTCAGAGGAACATTATGATACAGTTAGGTATGAGATCATGTCCAGTTGTACTGTATAAATTGTATGAATTTCATTTCTGACTAAAAATAAATAAAAATAAGAAAATTGGGACCTAAATTGTAATCCAGATTCGACTCTTAGTGAAATTGCGAAGCAGGTCGATTCGAGTCCGACGGAACATTGAGTATTAATTATACTGTTGCAGGTGTCTGAGACACTCAATCGACTTGAATGAAGACACACACTTACCGGATGTCCCCGGGGTCCTCGGTGACGAGTACATCGGTCTTGCAGCTGGCGACAGGGTTGATTGACAGCTCGACCGGTGGCACCACAAAGCTCTTGCTGACAGGCAGCCAAAGGCCTTGGCCCAGACTGTAGGAGGACCTGCACATGGCCATAACACAGGCGATCAGAGAGCATGCTGGGATTCAGCCATGAACACAGACAGCCAGAGGGCATGCTGGGAATGGCAACTACCCAATATTATCCACACAGCTGTTTTTTTTTTTTTTTCAACACCAAAAAGTCATATAACATAAGCCAGATTTGATTAGTGTTAATCTGGTTTAATAGCATCATTTAAAGAATATTAAGACGGAATTAGAAATGTGGGAGTGCGGAACGTTTTATAACTACAGGGCATGAAATAGCTTTTTCTGCTTCCTCTTCATTCTTTATAACGGCAGATATTTATGTTTATTGCGTCTACTGGTGTCAGGGACATGAAACAAAAACAATGAAGACAATTCTAACTGATCAACTGCGTACTACGATGAAACACTTCCACGCTGATGGGCGTGGTCTCTCCGATGATGACTCCACCCCGAAAGCCAAAAGCCAAGAGACACAATGATGCGCTGATTAGGATGAAAATGACTCATGAGGCTCTTTACAGCCATCAGATCTCTGAACCACTCAGATGAGAACAGATGCGAGAAAAAAACGTTCATTATTCATTCATTCATTCTCTACTGCGTTATCGGGTCTACTTCTCGGGTCACGGGGAGCCTGTGCCTAGGGGTTACATTTACATTTACACCATTTACCAGACACCCTTATCCAGAGTGACTTACATTTTTATTTTTATACCGTACAACTGAGCAATTGAGGGTTAAGGGCCTTGCTCAGGGGCCCAGCAGTGGCAACCTGGTGAATATAGGAATCAAACTCACAACCTTCCGATTGGTCGTCCAAAACACCTTAACCACCAGGCTACCACATCCCTGTGGTTAAGGTGCGCTCTAATGATTGGAACGTTTGAGTTCGTATCCCAGGTCCACCAACCCCCCACCACACCACCACCACCACCACCCCCATCAGGAAAAGCTGGACGAAGATAGGAAAAAAAAATAGGAAAAGCTATTTATATGGACTTGGTGCATTCTTGACGTATCATCCAAATAAAATCCATTTCAGTACAAAATGTGTGAAATGGTATCAAATATACAACTGTAATAAAATAACGCTCAGATCAACCGTGTCGACCTTCATGTCTGAGGATGCGACAACAACCGCATGCTCTCGTGTTTCTCCTGAGACCTTATTTCATTTTAGGGCCTATTATATCTTAAACCTCTGCAAAAGTCCATTACAAAATAAGCTGCCATTAATGTAATATGAGTTATTATATTTCCAGACTGTATTGTGTTTGGATCTCAGAGCCATTATGTAATAACCTTATTCTAAATGAATTACTTACTGCCCTTACAATAGTATCCTGCCATGTCAGAGTAATATTATTGCCCCTAGTTGCTAATGTTGATAAGCTGCAATATGCAAATGAAGCCAGATGAAGTGGCTTTTATATTAAAGTTTATTACTGACTGAATAAACACGACTGGAAATTGAGCTTAAACACGACTGGAGATTGAGTTTTCCCAAAGATATCACAGCCCTTCACTGGCTCTGGCTTATCTTGTTGTTGGCTCCGTCCATGTCTAACTCTGCGTGCAGTAAGTGCACGTTTGCATGTATCGTGGTTCAGTGTGTGTGTGTGTGTGTGTGTGACGTGACGTGACATGACATAAGGCTAAGTATAGTGACCCATACTCAGAATTTGTTCTCTGCATTTATCCCATCCAAAGTGTACACACACAGAGCAGTGAACACACACACACACACACACACACACACACACACACACACACACACACACACACACACACACCGTGAACACACACCCGGAGTAGTGGGCAGCCATTTAGCACGTTCACCTCACACCTCCAGGGTGCGGGGTTCGATTCCCGCCTCCGCCTTGTGTGTGTGGAGTTTGCATGTTCTCTCCGTGCCTCAGGGGTTTCCTCCGGGTACTCCGGTTTCCTCCCCCGGTCCAAAGACATGCATGGTAGGTTGATTGGCATCTCTGGAAAATTGTCCGTAGTGTGTGTGTGTGTGAGTGAATGAGAGTGTGTGTGTGCCCTGTGATGGGTTGGCACTCCGTCCAGGGTGTATCCTGCCTCGATACCCGATGACGCCTGAGATAGGCACAGGCTCCCCGTGACCCGAGAAGTTCAGATAAGCGGTAGAAAATGAATGAATGAATGAATGAATGAATAAAAAATTCTAAGTATTTAATAATGAATAAAATAAAACAAATTATTTGATGATAACAATATTTACTAAACAAACCAACAATGGATTTAATCTAATAAAAATGTAAAAATAAATAAATAAATAAATAAATAGAAAAGTTTTGAACAGCTGCTATCACTCAAAATACAATATTTTATTACAACTGTGTATTAATATCAGTTTTCTGGCTGTATGTTAATATGTATTTTGTTCATATTTTATACAACTTCTAGTGTTGTATTTTAATTCGAATTTAGAATAACACTTCAGCAGAAAGTGAAATAGAGGCTAAATCTGCTGAACCGCGTCTCACTGAGACCGAACGCGAGCGACAGCTTCGTCATCCACGGCGCACTCTCTCCTGAACGACAGTGAAGCTCGGCCACTGAGCACTACGCCTCGGTCCCTGACCTCTGATATAGACACAACCACAGTCAATCAGCTCAGATCGATGCCCACTTCCACTCATAAATAAGACCTAGGCGACACGGGCACCGCTCTCGCTCATCAGCTGACACAGAAGAGCCCATCGATTGGCTCTTTCTCCTCGCTATCAATCAGCACCGAGCGAGTGCATTAAACGAGTGTGTCATCAACCGCACGGAGTGATGACATCCCAGTAAGTATGGTGGGAGCTAAATAAATTTAAAGCACTCTTTTGTCTTGGGTAAGGAGTGAAAAATGGCCTCTGCGGAATTATAGGACGATGGATTTATATCGTAGCTTTGCTAATCAATATGTCACACACTGCTAATTGGGGAGGCAGGAAATGATCACGGTGACCTTCATGACAAAAGCAATCACAGGTGATGGAAATAAATATGTGAACGTTTACATTAGTTACAGTACATTGGTTAGCTTTTATTTCTATGAAGCAAAAGATGAATAAATCAATAAACAAAATACTGCAGATTCTGGAATTAATATAATATTTGTAAAGGATATAAAAAAAATTACAAAAATAAAACATATGTTCATTAAAATATTTATCAAAATAAAATTTTATTTTCTTATTATTATTTTCTTATTTCTTTATTTTCTTTTTATTATTATTATTATTATTATTATTATTATTATTATTATTATTATTATTATTATTATTATTGTTGTTGTTGTTGTTGTTGTTGTGGCCTGAATTTTATATACACAAATAATTAAACAATCAAAAAATTTCTATTTATTTATTTATTTATTTATTTATTTATTTATTTATTTATTTACAATTAAGTATAAAATGCACATTTGACGATGAAAGTGTTAAAACGGTAGTGACATGACAGTGATAATGCTCTGAACATTAATTATGATTGGTGGTTATAATGCATTATGAAGCATTCCATTAGGACCTCCTGATGGAACAGCCTTGGTGTTGATATGGTCTGGGGGCAACGCACTCTCAGAGCCTTCACAAACAGCCTCAGAGCTTTTAGTCTGGCTGTGTTTGACTCCCTGAGGCATTGTGATGCTTTCAACAAAGCTTATGTGGTGATCTGAAGATTCTCACCTGAAGATCTTCTCGGGCGCTTGTTCTCCAGTCACCAGGTCATAACCTCGCTCCAGGTTAGAGTACGGCCACGGCCTGCAGGGGGATTTAAGACTCTGTGTCAATAAAGCACAGCAACCAATAACACTACACCACCAGTGTTTTATTCCTCTTTTACCTCATCTCTTTATGGTTACTTTAATGTTATGGAAGGTCCATGAAGCTTCTCTTTCCATAGTCAGTCTCTCGTGAAGTTAATAGGATTCTCTCGTGTATTAATAGGATTAATATTAAAGCACTCATTTCCCATTGTGTGGGAAAAAGGTAACTTACAGTATAAACTTTCTATAACTTTCTGGTGTTACCATAGAAACGGTAAGTTATAAAGGTTCTCAGTAATCAGCTCTGAGATTCAGCTTTGAGCTTCTGTGGTGTGATCGTGAGTCCTGTATATACAGTATATAATATAACAAGGTGATGTGTATAATTTTTTTGCCTGCTTGCCTTTTTTTATTTTTTTTGCCGTGCGTTAAGGTGACAGAGTGTCTTACGGATCTTACCCTTCGTTCCGTCCCCAGTCGGTGCGGATGCAGAGGTGTTCGTGTTCAGGGTCAGGTGAGTAACCCTCCAGGCAGCTACATTCTCCTGAAAGAGCAGAGACAGAGTGACACACTTTCATTTATCTTGCCTGTGGTATAAATCACCCCATTAAATCCCCCCTTTACCCCGCTCTCCTCCGCCCTCGTCTGTCAAACACACCAACTTCTAATAAAGCTTTAGAGCACTGGTCCCCAACCTTTTTTTTCTCCGCGGACCGGTCAATGTTTGATAATTTTACCACGGGCCGCTGGGGGTGGTGGGTGGGAGTTGGCGGCTATTAAATTGAAATTAATAATTTCAATTTAATTGTATTTAAACATGCCTTTTTAACTCACTACAACGCTAAATCAACGAGAATCCTGAGCTTGTTTCTTTACAACGAGACGGTTCCATCTGGGGTAACAGGAGACAATGACACCCGAAGTGTGTCGCTTATGTCCAGTTTATTCCGTCGTTTTGTTTCGGTTGCCGTCACTGCAGACATCCCCGCTTCACACAGATAGCATGTCGGACATGGCGATAGGGATGTAAGTGCTGTGGTGACAATCTCAGGGTATTCCGCCATGACTTTAATCCAGAACACCGGCAGAGTTTCTAACTTTCTAACGACGTCTGTTTCGTGCTCATTGTTGCTAATTTGTGGGTTAAATTTGAGCAAACACAATATACACGTACACCAAGCACTGTTAAACATGACAAAGTACCGGTGAACAGAGAGAAGAGCGATACACACCTTCTCTCTCCACCAAAGCTACAACACCACTGCCGCTCGCAGCCGCTCAGCTCCAGACGTCACCTAAACCCGGCCCCGATATCACGATATTTTGCGCATGCGCGGTATCGGTGCGGCTTTAGGTGACGTCTCTCAGCTCCCGGTTATTAACCTCTCGTCCATGGAAAGTCGCACAAACCCGAGAGAAATACACCACAGTAAATAAAATGGAAATAATTTAATGTTTCTTGGGCGGCCCGGTACCATTTGGTCCACGGACCGGTGCTGGTCCGCGGCCCGGGGGGTGGGGACCACTGATCTAGAGCACTTACTTTAACCCTTTAAGCCCTAACGCTTAATTTGCTCCTAAACTTTTACCTCTTTACACAAGCAGTCAGAAAGAAAGAAAGAAAGAAATCAATCAATTGATCAATAAATAAATAAATAGATAGATAGATAGATAGATAGATAGATAGATAGATAGATAGATAGATAGATAGATAGATAGATAATTTCATGGTTTTGTGTAATAATTCCTAAAAAAAATTAATAACTAGAATTAAATTCTGATTATTTATGATAAAATATTCCTTATAAAGCACAAAGCCCACTTTCTTTATCTTTAGCCGAGTTCCTCTTACACTTTGACTTCATGATGCAGACTAAACTTTATATCGTTCTTAACTATCATAACTGCTCAATAATAAACCAATCACAAGCACTTTTAGCACTTTGATACAAACATCTACTTAAGCACTTCATAACAACTGACACAAACCTTTCATTCACTCTTATATATATATATTTTTCCCCCAGCAAGCACTTTATCCTGATCGGAGAAACAATCGATCTCATTCGTAAGGCACGAACCCAACTGAATGAGACGTGATATTATTTATAAATTCTTATTCCAACAGTTATAAACACTACTTTGTCTGATTGACATAACCCCTTAAGTCATGCTATGTAGATATTAATGAAGATAATATATATTTTGGAAATAATGACATTTTCTGTATTGACTCAAAACAGAACATGAGACTGTTGTAGCTATGTATGCCATACGTCAGTGTCATATAATGTTAATAACATGACATAGCAAATAAGTACAAAAGATCTAAACAACAACAACAACAACAAAGGAATCGACTGCATGGCTGTACAACATACTGACACTATATATTAACTCCGGGCCTTAAAGTAAAGGGTTATAATGAGTATAATGTCTTTATGAATGATTTATGAACACATCATAAATCATTCATAAATAGTGATATCATGACACCATACAGTAGTAGTGATGTAGCTTCTTTTATAGTTCATTTTTATGACATTAACTGTTTATAGATTCAACTTCATTTTTTTTATGTATTTAGCTTTTTTTTATTATTTAAATGGGAATTTATTCAGAATAACTTCTTATACTGATATTCTGTAAGAGCTTCTGTAAATATACCGGAGCCGTGTTTAAAACATTTATATTTTATAGACAATTCAAGAACACACCATTTTGAATTCGAGGTCAATCTGTCCTAGATAAATTCACACCGAGGAATCAAAAAGAGTGTGTTATTTATAAGGAGGTGCACCGTTCGGTCCCCTGCTGCTACGCCGCTAATACGCACCACCTGTTCCTCATCACGGTTCTGCTCACAAAGCATCTTAAATAGAATCAGAGTTACACTGAACATCCTACCGAGCCTTTTACAACACACTCCACCTACCCAGGTGTTTTTTTGTTTTTTTTTACCCCTCTACATTCTGCTTTCTCTTCTCTTCAGTTCAGTTCGGGTTTATTTCTCATTGCTTTGCTGTATTCCACAGTTTCACTGAACTCCTTCAGCACTGAATCACATCTCCCGAGATTTCTCTGTGTGACGTGCTGTGGCTCACAGGAAGCTGATTTATGGGCTGTCAGAAGATATAAACTGCGAGATTCATAAATCTGAAGAAAAAAAATAAAAGAAAACAAACCAAAATAATACAATCGGTTCACTTTAGTTCCGTTTTCGAACTCTTTACTTTTTTGTCTTTTTTTTTTGCCCCCAGGGATCACGGATCATTTCGTTTACCATGATGTAATGCGCAGGAAAAATTCATTATCCCTGGAGCTATTTTATGTCATTGGCACAAATGACACAGCTTCGTTTAGACTGACAGTCACTGAGGCCACGCCCCTTCATTGGGACTGACAGGGACTTAGAGAGAGGACACGCACTCTTCGATCGGACTGACGGCAATTAAGGCCACGCCTCCTTCATTGAAACCGACAGACACAAAGCACACACCTCTTTCAAGGCTATGGCTTCTGTGAAAGTGACAGTTACACAGGCCACGCCTCCTTCTGTGAAAGTTACTGTTAAACAGGCCACACCTCCTTCAGTGAAATTGACAATTACACAGGCCACACCTCCTTCAGTGAAATTGACAATTACACAGGCCACACCTCCTTCAGTGAAATTGACAATTACACAGGCCACACCTCCTTCAGCGAAACTGACAATTACACAGGCCACGCCTCGTTCTGTGAAAGTTACTGTTACATAGGCCACACCTCCTTTTGTGAAACTGACATTTACACAGGCCACGCCTCCTTCTGTGAAAGTTACTGTTACACAGGCCACGCCTCCTTCAGTGAAATTGACAATTACACAAGGCCACGCCTCCTTATGTGAAATTGACAGTTACACAGGCCACGCCTCCTTCTGTGAAATTGACAGTTGCACAAGGCCACGCCTCCTTCTGTGAACGTGACAAATCATTCAACGCCTTCACATTCATCCAATCAGAATCAAGAATCCAGCAGCACCGGAGCCTACAATGTTTATATTTTATAAACATAAAGTACAGAATAACAGAATGAGGTACGACGTAGACTTGAATCTTAAATAAAAAAGCACTGAACTGGACGAGGAGGCATAATAAATAATAGATAGTTCTAGCTCTCCTCAATGCAAAAAAAAAATCTAACAAATAAATTAATAAATAAACCTTTTCAAATGTCTGTCAAATTCCACTCAGCTGTAGGTGGCGGCGTGTCGAGCTGTTCCACTTCACAGGGTTGAAATTCAAAACATTTTCAACAACAGTCTGAAAGATTCCACCTGCAGATTGCCTTTAAATCACCGCCGTCCTGCTGAAAGGGTTCGTTTCAGCAATTTTCACGTTTAATGACATTTCTGAGCTTCTTCCTTTTTTTTTAAATAAAGTTAGAGGGCAGGTTGGATAGAAGGACGTTTTATGAAGGTCTTTTTGAAAGTCTGAACATTTCTTTTAGCCTCTGGTTCTTGCGGAGAGTCTGAAAGAAGCCGAGCCTGCCGCTAATAAAACTAGCTCATCTGCATGCCGATGTAGCTCCTTCACCCCAATCTGGAAGGTCAAAGCCGTTAGCCAGGTGCTAAAACTGCCATCTCAAGAACAATAACGCTAGCCAGGCATTAGCCGAGAGCGCTAGCTGCAGCTTCGGTGCACAGAGTGATGATCCTCTGATGGATTGTTCCAGACCAAATCGTCTGTCACGTGTGCAGGTGAAACGTCGCTAATGTCGTTCTAACGGCTGAAGTCACAGCTCTGGTGAGAACAGCTGCAAAAAAACCTTAGCTTCTGTTCGAGCGTGTGATGTTTCCATCCTGGTACTTTTAAATCACACGGTGGAAAAAATACGGTTGTGTTTGTGTTGAATTTTAACATCATAGACCCTTACATAAGCCCTTTATAACAACATACATGCACTGACTCATTCATAAAGTTTCATTACATCTACATCGAGTAATCATTTTAATTTAGATGTGAACTGATCGATAGAACGATCGACACCTTTATAAATGGTAGCGATTTTTAAATCCGTTATAAACATTACGGTAAGTCGAAATGCGCTTCATGAACTGTTATAACAATGCTTATGATGCTGTTTAAATGCATCGAGTCAGGATGTTATACAGTAAGACACAAGTGAAGACCTCTTTGTATTATTTTGATTTTGAATGAAGGGCAAAATGTGGATCATTATCAAGCAGCGGAGGCAGGAGGCGGAGGCAAGAGGCAGGGGCAATAGGCGGGAGGCAGGAGGCCAGGCTGTAATCATTTTCTCCTCTGTTCTCTCCAGTGTCTGACCTGCATGATTAATGATAGGTTTCATTAGAATGCTTTTCCAATCTCGCTAAAGGCCGTGCGGGCAATTTTCCGATTTCAAGGTTCATGGCCTAGGCACAGGAACGGGGAGGTTGTTGTTCCGATGCATATTTTCACACAATTTCAAGGAAATCAATGCAAGCTGCAGAAATTTAGGAGATTCATCACGTCAGTCTTGTTTATGAACCAGACATAAACAGGATAAATTCCAGACTGATAGACTGATAAACTCAGATAAAAATACAATCTCGTTTTCTCAGGTTCTTTAAACTGACCCAAGGCAGTCCTTATGGACACCTACAGTACGTTATGCCTCTGAATAAAAGCTACATATTTATACATCAATAAACGTATCCTGCTGCTATATCTTGCTGTCATGTTAAAGGTAATGTCATGCTGACATAATATACTATATACTACTGACATAAACCTACATAAACATTTTTATAATATAATATTTTATCTATATCCAGGAGTCATATTTAAAAAAAAAAATAAAAAAGACAGTATTTGTGGACATGTACATAAGCCCTATGTAACAACTGACATGAACCTATGTTTAGTAACACTTATTCCAAATAGAGCTAGCTGAAATGGTAATTGTGATTGACTTAAAGTTGACATATGACATATAATCATGGACACCCACATAAACTTATTATAATGTCTGACATAAAACACCACAAATATCTACGAACACATATCTGTCTACATAAGCCTGTTGTAACAAATGACCTGAAGCTACGTTTAGTAATGCTTATTCCATCTAGAGTTAGCTGAAACGATAATTGTGTTGACTTAATCTCAGTCGACCTGATGAACGTGATGACATATGCCTACATAGTAGATGACATAGGCCTTCATAACCCCTTGATAATGGCTAACAATAAACTAAATACATATCCATAATGGAATATTGTATCTATATCCGGCTGTCCTGTTAAGTTTTTTTAGCAGTTTGACACAATATTCATGGAAGCCTACATAAGCGCTTTATAACAACTGCCATGAACTTGTGTTTAGTAACGCTTATCGTACTTAGAGCTAGCTGAAATAGGAAACTTGATATACTGGAATAGAGCAGTGGTCATTAGCTCATAACACACCTGTACTGTATAAACCCTTTATGACTGTTTAAAAGACACCTGTGTACCAATTGACATAAGGGTTTATAGAGGCTCCTTCCAGTGAGAGCAAGTCATCAGGTTAATTATGATGTCAAATTGATGTAACAACTGAGATAAGCTTTTTTTGACTTAAGGTTAATAAAGTGGAATTAAAGGCCTGAGGTAAATTAACACTGTGTGTGTGTGTGTGTGTGTGTGTGTGTGTGTGTGTGTGTGTGTGTGTGTGTGTGTGTGTGTGTGTGTGTGTTTGTGTGTGTGTAGAGAGAGTGGTAACAGATGGATGAATATAGGAACCGTTTATGAAGCCATGAGTAAAAGAGCTTTTCCGGACTCAGAGGTAGGATAAACCCGGAGGATCTAACCCCATCTCCTCACCCCTTAATCAAACCCCGGCGGGAAGCTGAGATTGACCTGGCAACCGGCCCAGAATTCCTCTTACACCTCACACATGTGGTCGAGAGTGTGGTGAGAAAAACAAGAGGTTTCCATCAGCTAACTCACCGCTATGTCTCCCGAGAGTGAGACAGACAGAGAGAGAGAGAGAGAGAGAGAGAGAGAGAGAGAGAGAGAGAGGTGTAGTGGACCAGAGGGAAATCATAGCAGAAACGACAGACGGAGACAGAAACACAAAGAGGAAGGTTCTCCTGCACCATGGTCACATGTATGATGTATGATTAGAGCCAAGAGAGTGACACAAAAAAATAATGACCTCATTATGCTAACAACAACAACAACAACAACAACAATAAGGTGGTGATTCTTAGAGAAAACACTAGGACTGAAGCTAGAGCTGACAATAAGCATATAATAGAGAATTTATTTATTTATTTATTTATTCTCATTTTCTACCGCTTTATCCGAACTACCTCGGGTCACGGGGAGCCTGTGACTATCTCAGGTGTCATCGGGCATCAAGGCAGGATACACCCTGGATGGAGTGCCAACCCATCGCAGGGCACACACACACTCTCATTCACTCATGCATTCACACACACAAGGCGGAGGCGGGAATCGAACCCCGACCCCGTAGGTGTGAGGCGAACGTGCTACCCACTAAGCCACCGTGCCCCCAAATATTCTGCACTTCCTTCTGTCTTCATCTGCTTATCCGAACTTCTCGGGTCACATGGGAGCCTGTGCCTATCTCAGGAGTCATCGGGCATCGAGGCAGGAT
>NC_062543.1:1910392-1912892 GCF_022655615.1 Tachysurus fulvidraco | reverse complement strand
CACACACACACACACACACACACACACACACACACACACACACACACTTCCTACAGGTCCAATCAGATCAGCAGGGGCAGGTCATGTTTGGTGTCCTTTTAATTAAACAGATCTGTGTTGCTGATTACATTACTCTGTGTGTGTGTGTGTGTGTGTGTGTGTGTGTGTGTGTGTGTGTGTGTGTGTGTGTTACACTCACCAGTATCCTGGTCACACAGCTGTTCACACGGCTCTGTAGTCCTCTGGCCACAGTAATCACGTGTCCACTGTGAGGACGAGTTGGACTGGTAATACAGCGTCAGCTTGGCCGGGTTCAGCCAGTTAGAAATGTCCAGGTAGCTGCCCATGCTCACTACAAAGCTGCTACCTGCACACACACACACACACACACACACACACACACACACACACACACACACACACACACACACACACACACACACACACACACACACACACACACAGAGCGCTGTAGATCAAATATCTGTGAGCTCAAGTCATCAAATCATATTGAATGCGACATTAAAATGATTTCTATATAAATCTTGCGTAAGTATAATCAGATGACCTGAGTGTAAGAAGCTTTATCTGTCTCTGACCAGCTGACCTGCGGAGGGAGTCTGTCTACTCTTTATTATCAATCGACTCTCCTTGACCTTCAGGATCGCTAACAGCTCATCTGACGTCCTCCTACAAATCTTTCGCCTGCGCTTTAAACACATTTTTATGTAACACTCGTCTGCACGTGAGCATCATCATAAAGACATGTTTGAAGGTGTGACAGATGGTTTAGTCTGAATTATTCAGAAACACTCGGAAAAACTCGAAGCCATCCAGCTGATGTCTAACAAACATGTCCTTCTGATGATGTTCTCATGCACAGAGGCTCTCGGGAGGCGTTTTTTTGTTGTGATCCCGTTTATTTTTCTCCTGATCATACTATAAGTAACTTGTTCTAGAGCCGCTGTTTCTGAAAGCACAGTTAAACTAAGCTGGCATTTAGGGGCTTTTTACACCTGGTCACTTCCTGCGTTTTCTGTGATCCGATAGCTACCCGAAGGTAAAAAGTCCAGGTCTAAATGCCCTCCGAAACGTTTTGGAGACGGATATAAATCCGATGGCACAAACCCCTTCAGGAGGTGGTCTGGGACGCGTTTCAGATGAAACTGGACAGGTGTAAATGAATGTGGTTGTTCTAGCCACATACGTCAGCGCTATACTCCTCCCAAACGGAACTACGTCACTCAGGTGATCTTTCACCCAGGCGTCTCGTCGGGGCTTAAAACGCGCTGCTGCCGCCAGCGAAAACGCAGCAAACAGTAAACGCAGGTTTTTGTAGCATAAACTTCGTAACCATTTTTTTCGTCTTCTTTTTGATCGCGTTCTGAAAACCGCGTACACCAAAGTGTGTTCTGTTTCAATTACCCCGGAAATGAGGTAAACAATATTAGCATTTTGGGCGGGAGCAGAAAGATCGGATCGATATCCGATTCGCCGAGACGCGTTTATGTGGCCTGATGTAAACGGAACAGTTTTAACACATCAGATAGCTATCGGATCAGAGACAACACACAAAGTGACCGGGTGTAAAAAGGGCGTTAGGTACGTAGCGGGATTAGCGCTGAAAGCTAGCGCTCCTACACCACAAAATAAAAACGATCCAGAACAATACACACAGTATCGATGACAATACACACAGTATAAAGGCTTAACGTTATGTTTGAGGCCTTTGTTGTTGTTGTTGTTGTTTTTTGTTGAGAAAACCGTCTTTAGATTTCGCAATGTGTCTGAGGAACAGGAAGTACTATCGTACAAGACCACTGTGGATTTTGACCGATGACCTGACAAGCTGAACACTCACTGTGTGTGTGTGTGTGTGTGTGTGTGTGTGTGTGTGTGTGTGTGTGTGTGTGTGTGTGTGTGTGCTTTCTGAGATATCTTGGCGCTCCTTCAAAAGCTCTTTAGAACTGATGTATACCTTGTGTATGAGACGGGGTCGAGAGCTTGTTCGCATCCGTCTGCTCCACACTCTCGCCCACCACACCCACCACCCCACCCCCACACCTCGGGTCCTGCCCCGGCATCACACTCACGTCTACTCTTTTTACAAATTCACTAAAAAATATATTTGTATTGCATTTTTCATATTTTTGGCTCTAAATTGAAAGAGCTGATGAACAGAATGACAGCTTCACCACGTTACGTGTAACAGTACAGCAGACGGCAGAATCGACCCCGAGACACGAGGAGAAAATGCCAACAAACCTCGGGAAAGTTTCCTGATCATGTGACTGTTTATTAACAGACCGAGTCGTGATGTTCATACAGACGCCTGTAGCTGTCTGTGGTGGAGACGTAATTAAATATCCCTCCTCGCAGGATAGCTGCTAACTTCAGAGTTTACAGAATAACCGATTTTTCATTTCTTGGATTCTACCGATCAGGTGATTGATACGAATCCAAACAACTGCCACAAATGAGTCCTCCTACAGTCCTGTGG